>NW_025334012.1:194385-482570 GCF_019186645.2 Phyllostomus hastatus
AAAAAATGTGTTTATCAGTAAAGTATCTTTTTATAGTTGAAAATATATTGAAGGAATTACAGTAATTACCTGTGTTCAATATCACAAGATATTTTGAAAATGTTTTGTTTTTAGTTTACTAATATATTTCTCTTTTCCTGGATATTTTATAATAAAGATCATAGTCAATCTTCTGCCTATTCTGTCTTTAGTTTTAAAACAAAGTTATTCTCTATTTTCTTCTTAATATGTTCTTGCTGATATATGCATTTACACATATATGTATGTGGATTTTGATCTTGCTCAATATAATACAAAAGCAAAACAAACATATATGTATGTAATCATTAGTTTAGAAAGTTGTAAATTGTTTTTCCTCTCCATGTAACATAGAGGCTCTAATATGTGCAATTATAAATACGATTTTTATTTACCTGCCTAGCTTGATCACATACAACCTAGTAAGTAACAATACTACAGCTCAAATTAGCCCAGACCCCTTTCCATGAAACCATTGTTATCTGACTATAGTTCAAAGTACTCTGCTCCATCCTTATGTCCATGCATTGGTAGCTGTTTAATCACAGTCTTTGTTTTGGGGACCACAGAAAATGTGTTTAAATTCTTTCGTGTCATTGCCATGCTGTTTGTGAAAGTGCATTTCTCCCCATGTTGTTCTTTCATCCAGACCATAGATAGTAAACCCATCTTTCATATCACACAGAGGACAAAGTCTAAGCATTAACGTTCATCAAGATCATAGTTAAATTAAAAATGACAAAAGAAAAGCACAAGTCTGAGGAAGGTGCAACTTGCTGGCAGATTGGGTGCCTTCCCAGAACTAAGTCCCCAGCCCATCTTCCTGGGATTTCTTACAGGCTTGGTTCTGATTCAACTTTCAGATCTCTTTTTATTGACTTCTGTCCCTCTATAATGTCCTTGCACATGCCACCATTGGTCCCAGGCTCAAGAACCAGTGTACAAAGTGAGTCTTTCCTATGTTCACATTTAGCCCAGCTTCCAGCAGACCTCATTTTCATTGTGAAAGTATATCTGCATCAAAGAAAAAAAATTAAGTTGTAGTGTTCTCCCATCCTTCCTGCCTTTATACAAGTTTTGTATTTATTTTTACTTATTATTTTATGAAAACATTTTCTTCATAAAGGGGTGTCCTTTTTAAAAAATTAAGCAAAATAATCTCCTTAGAATTAAAGCCCAACCTAAGAATATTTCCCTAAAGTGGAATAATTATGTTTAAATAACACCTCAACAATTATGCAGAACAGTGTGTTCTCATTTATTGTCTCCTCTTTAGAAGGCTCACCCTGCCATGCATCCTTCCTTAAAATGTCAAAATTAAATCATAGTCACAAATATTCATCAACCTCACATAAACTAGAGAGTGATTTGGTGTCACAGACACTGACCTGCAGTGTCCACAGCATTACGGATGAAACCAGATAATTCACACAGTCTGCTGAGTCCTATGGAGGAAAAGGAATGGCATGGCTACTCTCTCAAGGGGAGAGCACCCAACCCTTGCCTTGACAGGTTGTTAATGGCTTTCAATTTACACAGGAATACAGGTAAAAGCTCATTAATCATTGTTAGGCAGTAAGGATCAAACAATAGATAACATACAAAGAACTACTAGGGCTTATTCTGAGTCAGGGCCTATTAGCTAAAGGGCTACAAAACTTTGGGAAAGGAACTCATTTTCTGCTTGGACCCTTTGAGAGCATTCTTAGCAAAGCAGGTTTCACAGGATTTTACATATTCTTTCTTAGGCCTGATCACTGTGAAACCTGCCCTTTCCAGAACAGGGCAGCACCACCCTCTGTCATTGTTTCAGGCTTAACTCAGTCAGGGGAAGTAAGGCAGCCAGAGATTAGGAAACTTCTTGCAGATAGAATGAGCACTCAGGCTACATCAAAGCCAAAGGGCGAGTGTTCATCATCCCCCCTCTTGCTATAGCCCCCCAAGTCCTTCCCCAGGGTTCCCTGTGATTGTGCCTGTCTTAGGTCATTCTTCCCTTGAGGAATCTTACCAGTCATTGGCTAACTGATCAAGCATTGGGGACCAGGGAGGGTGAAGTAAAAGGAGGAGAAGCAGCACTCCTGCCAGGGAGCTAAGCTTTGTCTCCTTAGTGGCTTATGGTCTGTAGGTCGCTCACTCAGCCTTAGCCATGGGGCGGGGGGCAGTTACAGCTTCTGAAACCAGGCAGGGCAGTTCCTAACAATTTGGCATTGAAGGAATCCTTAAACACAGTTAAAATCACAAAGAAGAATAAATTTTTGCTTTACAATTTTAAAGGTCTGAATAAAAAAATAATCACAAATACAGTAAAAGAGTCAGCTATAGAGAAGAGAAAATAGATACAAGCACTCTTCTGTTGAATTTTAAAAATAAGTTAATATTTTCTAGAACTATGGGTAAAGAATGCTCATGGATAATTCACAAATGGAGAAACTGTAGGCTAATGAATATATTTGACATTAATAATTATTTGGAAAAGTATGAATGTTAAATGATGTGAAGCACTTCTAACATTGGCAAAAAATTAAAAAGTCTGGGGCTGTCAAGTGAGGCACAAAAAATATGTAAACTTTATTATTATTCATTACAGAGAAGATTTAGAAGCAACTAAAATGCCCATCTACTGAACCAAATCCATAATCAGGATAATTAAATCTCAAAATAGGATGACTGAGAAATATATATACCAAACCAAAAAATGATGTAAACATTTTAAGTCCACTTATACAAATTTTAAAATCCAATTAAATACATTTTGGAACCATATAACTGACAATTATATATTATATGTGCATAATTATATATACATATTTATAATGTATGTACATTATATGATCTGCTTGTGTGTGTGTATATATCAACGTGTCCAAGAATATAGGAGTAAACACCCTTTATTTAAAAAAATATGCATAATCCTTAGGACATTATAGTAGGTGAAATAAGCTAGTCATAGAACTATAAATACTGCCTGAACCCTTTCACATGGGGCATCTAAAACAGTCAAACACAGAGAATGGAGGGTAGGATGGCAGTTGACAGGGAGTGGGGGGAGGGGAAATGGCTGTTGCTATTCAATAGGCATAAAGTTTTAGTTATGAAAGAGCTATTTCCAGATTACATCCTGGAGATATGTATACCACAGTGTGCCTGTACCTCACATTATTGTATTTGATACTTAAAAATTTGTTAAGAGGGTAGATGTCATGTTAAGTGTTCATACCACAATAACACTAAATAAAAATATTTGGAAACAGAAAAAGGTTGAAATTGTTAATAGCTGTTGCCTCTAGATGGATAGGAGGGAATGGGAATGAGAGAGGTTGGTTCAATGGAAATGTAGCTTATATGTAGTTGTGCATCACTTTAAAAATAATGAATCTTATAAAACTATTGCTTAATGTGGGTGATAAATATATGACATTTATAAGGTTACTTTTTCTGTGTATGTGTGCGTGTATAGACATGTGTCTCTTTCTTAAACATATTTTGAAGGTGAATCTTGTGATCCAATTGTAGCACTATCTTTGAGTTTTGTGTGCTTGACCAAGGTAAATTTATCAAGTAGCCTAATCAAGACTTCGGAAATGGAAAATAAATAGTAATACTTAAATGAGATATCAAATTGTAAAATGAAGCATCGGTAGCAACAGAAAGCATAAAAGAAATAGTCTTGAAAAAATCTTTCCAATGTTATAGGAATGCTAAATATATGGGAGGCTGGCAGAGCTGATGAGGAATGAAAGTCGTGTTAACTGAGAAGAGTACAGACTGTGCCTGTGGTCCCACGAAAGGCAATATCCAAAGGACATTGGAGAGGAAGCCACCATACAGCCTTCATGGGGCTATCAGAGGCTGGAAAGAACCCCAGTTTAAATTTATTATGATAATAACTTGAAGTTGGTAAAAATCTTCATAATTTCCTCTTTATTGTTCACAACTTGTCTCTTCCTTTATTAATTCTAAAGCTTTGAATGTGCCATGATGTTCTTAAATATACCAGCATGAAGAAGGATCAATTGTGTTCTGTCCTAAAGAACAGAATATTCTAGAGAATGATATGCATGTTATCACTGCTTCTTTACCAAAGTTAAAATTATATTAAAAGTAGATTATGGCTCTGAAAATGAAAAAAATCAGTTTTTATTTCACAGTTTTTAGATAGCTGTTATATTTATTCATTCACTTATTCACCATTTCATTAGTCAGTCTTTTGAAATATCTGTGGAACATACACTTTTTTCTCAGTGTTATTTTGGCAACTGTTAATACAAAGGCAAACTATTTAGACGTATGGGCTAGGATATTATACACAACAAGAACATAAAAATATTATAATATTTAATTACAATATTTACATATGCTTGAGGAATGATCTCTGGATTATATGAAAACACTTCCATTTTAAATAATTTAATCAAAAACTAGAAATAGGATCAGGTTCCTGTTGGATGCCTTATTAATTTCAATAAAACATTAAATTCAGTCTTATAACCATTCATATTTTTAATTTATGTCATATACCATGTGATATTTATGGCAAATACACCAGGGCTTGTCTTAGACACAAGAACAAAGGCTTTGCATTTAGTCAACTCCCAAACATTTACATTATAATTGGACTTTGGGGCCAGAATCCTGTATTTTCTAACTGCTGGATTTTTTCCCATACCAATGACCAGCAACACTTCCCAAAGATAGGGGCGCAATTCAAAACAGAGGGTGGAATCATTACATGTGATTATCATTCAATATGATTATCTATGTCCCTGGGCTATCTCCACATTTTTTATTCTTTGGGTGAAAGTTTTGCATAGAGACCTGTTTAATGAGCATTCTACCTGTCTTCCCTTCCAAGGGGAATCAGGACTTTATCTGGGAATTCTGGTTCTCATGTTTGGGGATTGGGACCATATACAAACATACTTCAGTGTGAAGATCTGCAGGGACTTCAGATGCGTGTAAAACCTGTTAGCACGCTTCCTGAAACAACCTTTAAAGGGAGTCTCAGCAGATCTCTGTAAATTGGTAGGATAAAGCTGAATCCTTTTCTTATTACTAATTCTGGATGTGTGGAGCAAGCATCTTGGAAATTTGCTAATTCAAATCAGACACAGGACTGAAATGATCCGTGTTCTGTTCTCTCATCTCATCTCTGCCCACTGATTGCCAAGTGGAAGTGATGGTAATAGACTTGTGAAATAGTGTCCAGCATACCTACTGATAAATTAGACTGAGTGAGCATTTATACAGAATGATGAATAGTCGTTACAGAGAGTATGTTTCACCTTAATATAATAAGAAACTTTTTTTTACCATAGAACTGGCAGAATTGATGGATGTGTTAGAGGGCCCACGATAATAGCAACTGTCTTTACAATACGTCTTCAAGGAAGACTAACCCACTTACTTACCATTAATAAAAACCAGTTTGGCTCCCTTTCCTGCATTTTGCATTGCCCAGGGCAATAAACCTTAGGATGGAAAGATTCACTGATCACAGTCTCTGTATTGCTGGTGAATATGGAGAGCTCAAATCACAGTGCATAGTTTTAAAATCATATCAGAAGCTGTTTAGAAATAAATTGGCACTATTCTTTATTATAATTAGAAGATAAAGTTAATAAAATTAGGTACACTTTTAAATATTTTATTTGCCGAGAATGTATTGTCTTGGTAGACCTATAAGATGTTCATATTAAAAACAAATTAGAAAAAAAAATATTTGTAAAGAAGTAAAATTTCCTTTTTCAGGAACACTGGTGTATCAAACAAGATTCTGAAGAAATAAGAGAAAACTGAAGCTGTTTCAGAGAAACTTTATTTCAATGACAAATAGTTACCAAAATAAGGAACAACACTGTATAGCTTTGCCTTCAGTTATATTGCAGTAGAAGAGGAAACACATAACGGGTAAGATATACACATATATTCTTCATTTCAAAAGTTAATTGCACAAATTCATAATAGATAATCAATCATTGCTCTTGGCTATGCTCTTTTTGGGGGGTTTGTAAAATTAAGAGTAAGTATAGTAAATATATTATCTCAAAGTAAAATATGTACTGAGTTCCTTGATTTGTAGCAAAGAAAGAATTTTTTTTAAGATGTTATTTTTTTTTAGAGAGAGGTTAAAGGAGGAAGAAGGAAAAGGAGAGAAGCATCAATGTACAATCAGTTGGTTACCTCTCACACACCCCTAACTGGGGATCTGGCCAGCAAGCCAGACAGGTGTCCTCACTGGGAATCTAATTGGTGACCTTTGAGTTCACAGACCAGTGTTCAGTCCACTGAGCCACACCAGCCAGGGCACAGATGAAGTGTTTTGATGAGGGAGTGTTGCCACAGTGTTTTCCACCAAAACTTACCCATGCAATTCTTCTTGAATGCAGTAGTAGGAGTCAAGATATGGGACTGCTGGTGCAACAGCATCAGATTAGCACATTAGACTCATAGCTGATGGATGGGAGTAAGCATCTTTAAAACAAATAAACACCAGAGTTTCAAAAGAATGAGATTGTGGGAGAGCACAGCCTGATTTTTTGTGTGTTCAATACATAGCTGGGTATCTTGTGATCCAGTTTCTTGAATATGCAAAATTATAATTCACTTGCTATTTCTATGTCAATTATAAAAGCCCTCAGTAAGGTAGAATGAGTTTCCAGGGCTGAAATAAGAAACCACATTTGAAAAATCATTCAAAACATGTTAATAACATTAACTACTGGTAACAATTAATGTGCATGTATTGTTATTGGGAGCTGTGCTACCTAACCTATGTATGTGCACTATTTCATGTAATTCACATAGTACAAGAATAGAAACACTTGGAAAAAATCACACAGCTAACAATTACAGACACAACAGGCAACAAGCCAACTCACCAACCAAACAAGCAAACAAAACACATTAAAGGTAAACTGTAAAACCCTACCATTAACCAACATCTTATACTCAGACTCTTTGTTTAACCTAATCCCATTACACTTCAGTAATATTTCCATTAGACATAGAAATAATGACGTCTGTTCTCTAGGACTCTCCTGCAGAGTAATGAGATCAGTGTTTCAGAACGCCTAGCACCACTCTGGGCACAGAGTAGGTGCACACTAAATAATTCCAGTGCTCTCACGCATTCACTTCTCTATCCAACTAAAGCACACTGATCAAGCTTTAACAAATCAAAACTGTAATAACCAAAAAAATCAAAACATGCTTTAAGCTGTTTAAAGAAAAGAAGTATAAGATGAAAAGGAATGGAATGGCTACCAGAACCAAAGAGCAGAGAAAAGTCTGAACGGCCAGAGTCTGAGTGATAGGACAGGACTGGATTATTTGGTAAAAGAAAGGAAGTGGGATTCAGTGAAGAGCACACAGTTTCTGACTGACACTGAGCAGAAGCAGTACTGAGGTGTAGTCTGTCTGTGGGCAGCTTAAGCAGAGCAGTGCAGCGGAAATTGGTGAGTTAAACCCCAGGATACTACCAGGTTCACACAGAAATACTGAAATTTCCAAGGATGATGTTGATGAGATATGGGGTGGAGAGGAGGTCTGTGGCAGCTAAGGAAAAATACCTGGAAGTCACTCTGGCTCCCCTGGTTCTTATAGGTAACTGTGTTTTATCTTTGGAAACATAAACATACACACACTCAGAGGCATGTGTGCATAAGTGAATACACATAGGAATGTATATATTCAAGAAATCACAAATATTAATATAATTCATATATGCATATCAATATTAATACATATAATGAAACAGTGTGCATTCACACAATACAAACGCTAGCCAGCAGTGAATAATAAACCAGTGCCTTACTCAGACAGTTCTAAGAGTCTGAAATTGGTCTCTGGAGAGTTCCTGTTTTAGGATTTTGTGAAAAGATTCAGAGAAAACAAGATGTGAACAAAAAAGCTGATAAATACACAGATGGCATATGACAGATTCATATACTTGAAACATATATAACTTTATTAACCAATGTCACCCCAATCAATTTAATACAAATTTTATAAAAACACATAAAAGCCAATGACAGACAACAAAAAAATAAAGAAATAAACTGATTTTAAATGAACCTTTTAACAAGCTGGCATCAAACAGAGACAGCACCTTATTGTCTGTTCATCTCTTCATTGTCCCCATTCACTGATGAAAGCAACAACATCAATGGCACCAGGGAATCTCTCGCAGGTGACCGAGTTCATTCTCATGGGCATTTCAGACAGCCCAGAGCTCCAGATCCCACTCTTCTTTGTTTTCCTGGTCATCTATGGGCTGACCGTGGCATGGAACCTGGGCATCATCACCCTCACCAGTGTCGACTCTCGACTTCAGACCCCCATGTACTTTTTCCTCCGGCACTTGGCCGTGGTCAATCTTGGCAACTCTACTGTCATTGCCCCTAAAATGCTGGTTAACTTCTTGGTTTCCAAGAAAACCATCTCCTACTATGGGTGTGCAGTGCAACTGGGTGAATTCATACTTTTTGTTGTGGCTGAGATTTTCACACTTGCTGCAATGGCCTATGACCGCTATGTGGCCGTGTGCAACCCCCTGCATTACATGGTGGTGGTGTCTCCACAGGTCTGCCTTCTGCTGGTGTTCCTTATACACTTCTGCAGCCTGACCACAGCACTGACTGTCTCTTCTTGTGTGTTCTCTGTGTCCTACTGCTCTTCCAATGTGATCAACCATTTTTACTGTGATATTATTCCTTTATTAGCATTGTCATGTTCTGATACCTATGTTCCAGAAACTGTTGTGTTTACCTTTTCAGTAATCAATTTGTTTTTCTCTATGATCATTGTTCTGATATCCTACTTTAACATCATCCTTGCCATCTTGAGGATCCGTTCCTCTGAGGGGCGACACAAAGCCTTTTCCACCTGTGCTTCTCACTTGATGGCTGTCACTGTGTTCTATGGGACTCTTCTCTTCATGTATTTGCAGCCAAGGACCAACCACTCACTAGATACTGATAAAATGGCCTCAGTCTTCTATACTCTCGTGATACCAATGCTCAATCCCATCATTTACAGCCTAAGGAACAAGGATGGGAAGGACGCATTGAAGAGGTTCCTGCATAACCCATTTCAATCACTCAGACTAACATAAATGTAGAACTATCTTCATGAAGGGTTTTCTTTGGCCTCTGACAATCCCGCTGTTCAGAGGCAACTAAGAGTTTAAAACTCCATGAATTTTAATGGGAAAATCATTATCCTTTTTCTTCCAACCTCAAACACCCAATTTTCCCTTTAGAAAAATGCATTAGTTGACCCAAGAAAACACAGTTATGTAAGCAATAAACAGCAATATTAAAATAAACACATTTTAAAACACAGTTAAACATAGTGAAAGATTTTTATAATTTCTAAACGAGGAAGAGCAAGCCTGAAAGCTCATGGTGAAGGTGCACATGGTCACTTCTTGGAAAGTGGTGGAGTGAGACCATCTTTCCTGCCACAGATATCTTTTGTTCAGCTATTAAAAGTTTTATTGTTTTGTAGCATTTTCCTTCAATTTCTCAATGGTTTGCAACCATTTTTGTCTTGAGCTTAAAAGAAATTTGTATCACAGAGAAAAAATGAACCTTTAGAACAAATAAAAACTGAACAAAAATGCTTCAGTAGACATGAAAACAAGAAACAGGACATGCGGCTAAACAAATAAAAAATATGTAAAAGGGGATTTTACCTTTTTAAGCCTTTCATTTTATCTCTTCATTTGGTGGATATACACAAAAGTGCCAAGTATTGCTATTTATCCAAAAGTAACATATACTCACTCTTTCTAAATTATACTCTTACACTAAACACTGTTGTGTTGACTTCTTTATGCAATCATAACAATAAGCACTTCTTATAGCATTTTTATTACTGTCTTTTGGAATGAAATGTTATTAAATAAAAAAAAGTTGTCCTCGAAGTGACACCAATTCTTAAGGGCACCCATCACCTCCACCACTGCCCCCAATGTCGACCCTCAATACCTGCCCTATCTCTGTACATGCAACACTTTACTAACATTTAGTAAAGAGAGTGGGTGCAACATGCAAGTCAAGATGATAAAATTTGAACCAGTTCACAACCTTTTCTAATTCAAAAGTAAAACTGAGAAACTTTAAGGTTTTCCATGGAGATTTTCTGGCCCCTTAAGCTCTGGATGAATTTGGTTGGAGCACTGATGCTTTCTCACTGGAAGTCTGCAGGACTTCATACCAGGTGTCCAGTTGTCCTGATTCACATAGATCATGGCTGCTTTCCAAAGGGCAGGTTCCACTACCACCTCCCTGAAAACAAAAAAGTCCTTTCTCAGAAATCATTTGAAAATGAAGGAAACTCACTGCAGATACAGTGGAAGGAGGCCAGGTAGAGGTTATGGTATAGCATCAGGCCTCCTGCTCAGAGAAACTGAACTGCTGAATTTCCCAGTCACCTGTCCATGTTCCCCAGCCTTACAGAGGAACCATTGTGCTGGCTCCTCTCTCTCTCACTCCTCCTTCTTGCCTCTCCTTTCTTTTTTTCTCTGTATTTCAATTATGGCATAAATATTTTTCTATCCCTCTTACAAATAGAGCTATTACTTTATGGAGCTTGAGATCCTCCTATAAATTATACCCCCAGTTGTGACCTTCTATTCCAAGCTTCTCTACAGGACTGGTTTTGTTCTTTCAATACTTATAAAGACATTTGTATAAACAACCACCATTATCTCTGTTAGAGCAATATTATTGAAAAAAAGGGGGCTGTGAATACAAGTCTTTACTTCATCTCACAAAATGTACATGAATTGGGGTTAACAATAATATTGAACTAAATTCTAAAATATGTATTTCTAAATAAATATCAGAATATATATTTCTTATTAAGTCAGTCTAACTACAATAGCATTTTTAGCTATAAAAGTCAGAGAAGGTTACTAACGATAAAAAAACACCGCTTTAGAAAATATCTCTCTCAAAGATCCAATACAATATAAAACTGAGTGATAAAGGTAATTCATGTTTTCACAATCATAAAACATGATTATATTAAGAAATGGACTGATGATATTATATTTTATTAATTTAAACCCCATTATGAAATAAACTGAGTACAAAACTTGAATGATAAGATATGGATACTTAAATTTATTGCTTCTTAATCTCTGAATACTCAAAATAGCTGGTTATTAAGTTAGAATACAGTATTTGGGTGGTCCCTTATCCAATATGACTAGTATGTTTATAAGAAAGGATAATAGGACACAGACACTCAGAAAACAACAGGTGAAGACACAGGAGGAAGATGGCTGTGTACGAACCAAAGAGAAAAATCCCAGAAGAAATCAACCTGCTTTAACTTGATCTCGGACTTCTACATTACAGAACACTGAGAAATAAATTTATGTGGTATAAACCACTAACTAGTCTATTGTACTTTGTGACGGCAGACCTGACAAACTGATGCAGTCACTATCAGCGTATATGTAAATATGTGTGTGTGCTGTGTTTCTGAGAATGAATTAAGTAAGAAACAAATAAATGATACAGTTTTCCTGCTTGTGTAGAAAATGCACAGGTGGAAGTTTCCCTGTGACCTTAAAAAGAAAAGGTATAAGATGAATAACAAGACCCTAGTATGCTAAAACAAAACATTTTATTATAATTTTTTGAGAAGAAGACACCAAATATCATTCTTATTTTATTTATATTTAATGGTTACAGAGAAAATGTACTTCATTCATACACCGTTTTCCCAAACACTCTTTTCATTGCCGCCTTCACATCTTTGTTCCTCAGACTGTAGATGACGGGATTCAGCATGGGAATCACAATGGTATAAAATGTTGACACTATCATGTCATGGTCCAAAGCATAGCTGGAACTTGGTCTCACATACATGAAGAGGATGGTTCCATGAAAAACTGACACTGCTGTTAGGTGAGCACCACACGTAGAGAAGACTTTTCTCCGACCCTCAGCAGAATGCATCCTCAGAATGGCCAACAGAATTAAACCATAGGAAATCAGGACAATCAGCATAGTAACCATCTCAACGGTGCCCACCAAGTAGAAGAGTAGAAGCTGGTTTGTGTGAGTGTCAGAACACGCAATAGCAAGGAGAGGAGGGATGTCACAAAACACATGTCTGATTTCATTGGAGGCACAGAAGGGTAGCCTAAATGTGGCCACTGTGTGCACACAAGCATGCAAAATGCCACTGACATAGGAAGCAATGATGAGTGGCACATAGACTCTGGGTGACATGCTGACTGAATACAGGAGAGGGTTGTAGATTGCCACATAGCGATCATATGCCATTGCAGCCAAGAGGAAGCAGTCCGTGGTCCCAAAAGTAATTGCGAGAAACATCTGTGTTGCACATCCAAGAAGTGAAATGACATTATTCCTTGACAGAAAATCTGCTAACATATTTGGAGTAATTACTGAGGAAATGCCGGCATCCACTGATGATAGCACAGACAAAAAATAGTACATGGGGTTGTGGAGCCTGAAATCCCCAATGACCAATACAATCAGCCCTAAATTTCCCATCAGAGTGAACAGGTAAATTGCTAGAAATAGGAAGAAGAAGATAATTTGCAGATCAGGATTGTCTGTGAAGCCCTTCAGTACAAATGTAGTAACTTCAGTGACATTCTTCATGTCGAAACCTCATCAAAAAAACTTGAAGATATTTATAGCATTACTACTGATAGTGTTCTGACCAAATGAACAAATTTGTGACTCAGTTAAAGTGACCTATGTCTTCATATTTCTTTCTTTTTTAAAACTTATTTTAATTGTTGTTCAAGTACAGTTTTCTGTCTTTTACTCTCATATTTGTTTCTTTTCAGTGTATAATACCTCAGCTGCAGTTCAAGAACCAGGACCACGGCAAGGGTCAAAGGTTGATGCCGCTCACTACAGAATCAAATGGAAAATTTGGGTTTCAACTCATGTTATTTAAAAACTGTGAAGTCAAATTGGTAATTCACCAATGAATTCCAGTAGTTGTTTTCCTACTAAGTGACATTGAAACACAAATAAACAACTAAAAAAACATTTTATTATTTCACTATGGCATTACTTTTTATCTCAAAACAAAGTAAATATTGAAAGTGAACTTATATTACTAAAAGAGAATCTTTAAAATAATTTTAAATATGGAACATGTTAAATCAGCTTTGTCTGACACACTAACACTGTAATGAATTGTAATATTTTGTTAGTTACACTCTAAAATCTTCCCACTCCCTTATGTGATTGAATAAAAAATTACTCCTATGTGGAATCTAAGGAACAAACTGAACTAACAGGGAAGACAGAGACAGTCTCATAGATGGAGAGCAGATGACAAGTAGTGTGGGTGGGATATTAGGGGGTGGAGGGATTGAGGGACAAGGGAAAAGGACTCATGGGCATGGTCAACAGTGTGATGATAGCTGGGGGAGAGGATATAAGGGAATGAAATTGTAAAGGAAAAAATACCATAAAGATTAAAATAAAATAGTTCATATTACCTTAAGAACATGGATAATGATTTAATATAAAATTGTATGACAGTTTGTGTGTCATTCAGTTTGGTTTTCAAGTGTTCAGCATTATTTTGTCTTTTTGGGGCAAGTATTTGTTCATTTGTATTCTTTTTGGAAATCTAAATTCTTAATTCATGTTCATCTACTTTCTCAAAATTCTGTACTGAAAATGAACGAATGATATGAGAAGACAAGGAATATATTTTTTCTTTTTGAGTATTATACTTAGATAATGTTGATTTTGGTCAGTGAAATAACAACTAGATAAAAGGTGCAGTTAAGTTCAGAAAGATCAGTATCTAGACATATAACAAGAGTAAGAAATAATCATCGCACCTAGACAGAAAATTTTTATTTAAAAGTAAATGAACCCAGGAAATCAGCTAGAAGTTATAGAAAAAATCTTTCCTTCATGGTCCAATGGTTGTTTAAATAGGAGTCAAAGTGATACAGGAACCTGAACTGATGGTGTCATTTTTAACCCATAATATAACACCAGTGAGAGGATGCATTTTGTTCAAGTGTGTTATCACATTCATTTATTTCATTTTTTATATGCACCCCTAGAAAATCTGAGTCAGTGTTAAGGGCACATAATCTGCTGCTAATTATATTTTGTACATTATTTTAATTCAAGCTCCATTTTCTATGTGTTAACATGAGCCCCATTAATGAGAGAGGGAACCATTTGGAATCAAAGACTGAGAAGTCCTACTACCTTTTTCCTAGAAAACTCTGATTGTTAAAACACTGCATTCACTTCAGTAAAATTGTTTTCACTGTTCATATTGCTCATTTACATATTTGTCTATTTATTATATTTTCAAAAGTATACATTGTAAGTAATATATAAATCTTTGCTTATAAAACAATTCCCCAAATGCAGAAATACACAGAGCAAAACATGACACTCTCCTTCCAGTTCCTCCTTCCACCCGATTTGCTGTCTCCTCCAGAGATAACAGTTGCTCTGGTGGTCCTTCCACGCTGTGTCTTTTCATATACACTTATGTGTGTTTGTCTATGTACGCTTAAGAATTAATAAAATCATCCTTTGCAAAACAAAAATAGAGAACAAAGCACATACTAACAATCTTCTGGGAAAGATGAAGTCAGGACTACCTAGAAGAATTGTCAATAGCAGGAGAAAACATTATCATATAATTATTGGGAAGATTAAAGGAAAGAAAACAGAAAGTACTCATATCAAACATCAGAGAAGGCAGAATTTAGTTTGAATCCTGTGTCCTGAAACAAAAACTTTGGAACATAAGTTGGAGTACTTTAACCACTCTCCTGATGAATTGAACGTTTTTGAGCTACTCTGACACAATAAAATCCTTTTCCATACTTCATTTCATTTTAAAAATCTTTTTTTCAAATCCCAGTTTTGCTGCTTTATTTAAAATAGAAATTCTGAAAGATTTTGTTGTGCATGAATCTGTGTCTCACAGTTTGGAAAGCATTTGACATTTTCTGTGACTTGAAGTGCATCAACATTTAAAAATATTGCTCCCCAAAGAAATTACATGTGTGATTCTTCAATATACTATAATAATAATTGCTTTGGGGATGCCCTACACATATTACCACATAAACTTGTTTTTCTTTTTGTAATTATTTTACTTTATTTTTTATTGTTGTTCAAGTACATTTGTCTCCATTCCCACCTTCCATTCTTACCAAATAGACTGAAAAAAACACAGTTCTTTTAAATTTAAGGAATGCCATGGTGAAGGATGACATGACAATTGACCAAAGAGAGGGTCTGATGAAAGAATTTGTGTAGGTGAGGTCAGAACAAAAGAGACAAAAGTAACAAAACAAACTTTGATAAATGTGATGCTGTCAATCTGTGTTGTAATGCTGTTAAAAATTACAAGAAAAACCTCCACCCCAAAACAGCTCTTTTCATCAATTCCATGAAACCCCCAGTACAAGGAAAATGATATAATATCTGGAATTTGAAAGTATGTGCTCAGCTCCATCATTAAAAGTCATGTGTGATGTTAGCTTCCCTCCACAATTTACTCTTCTTTAAATAGCAGTAAATTTAACTGGCAGAGCAGATGCAATAATGCACAGACACAGATGAATTAGATAGGATTTAAATATGATTCATATGAGCAGGTATTAATTAAAACAATAAGTATTTAAAACAAGTTTTTTAAAAATATGTCAATTTTTATTATAAATTTAACATGCACATGTAAGTGAAGTTTGTCACTACATGTATTCACTTTCAAAAAATTAGCTAATATTGGTCCACAACACTCATGGCATAACCACATCATCGAAAAACAGAGGTGACCAGAGCTTTGAACTAGATATCCTGTTTTTATCTACATGTAATATTTTCATTTTGTGATGATTACTTTGCACTTGAACATTTCTCTATTGGATTAAGTCTAATGAATTTTACTATAATTTTAGTTTTTCTTCTGTGCACTCTTCTGTGTCTGGATTAGAACATAAAGAGAATTGTGAGTTGTATAATTTATTAAAACAGTACTAAAGATACACACAGGTCACCATGACACATTTTTCTACATTGAAGTGGGCTTAGTTTTGCACTGAGCAAATAAGATAATGAAAAGCACCATTGTAAATACTTTCCTTAAATGTCTCTCACAACCATCATTTCTGACAGATGGGTGTGAATGAAATTCATTAGGACATAAGGATAGGGCTCAGAGTTATAATGAGAAAATTACCATATAACTTAAAAAGTTTAGTAATATAATATCAACCTTTATGAATTAAGGTAAACCCACTTCCAATAATAGAACATTAATACTTGGCAGACTACCACAGAATCCTGGGCTCAGTATTGAGACACCGAGCTTGCACAGGAGGAGAGGAATGACAGCAGCCACTTGTCAAGCTGAGGGAAAAGACTTCTGCTCACACCACTGTATCTCACCTGTGTAGCAACTCTCACTTGAGAGAGTACCAGAGCCGGAGTCACTCCCAGTCACCCTCAGGGGGAAGGCACTTTCCACTTATCCCCCATACACCATGGCTTCATTCTGCAACTGTCCTCCTCACTCCCTGCCCAACAGAAATACTCAGCACATGGCCTTGATGTATTTGAATTTTTTAAATGATTAAGACTACTGAAACCTTAGTAAGTAAGTAGTGATCTGAAGTGGCTTCTACATAACATAGATAACTAAATAAACATACAGAATTTTTATTTTCCTCATTATATAAAAATAACACCCAGCTAGGGAATGCATCAAATATTTTCTTGCCTTCTATTGGGAAATTTACTGTTTTGGTACTTCATGGTGCTCTGACATTCTTTCATCAGAATAATGAAAATATGCACTCTATTGGGAGCATTCTCAATTTCCTTAAGAAATAAATGCAATGTTTTTTTATTCTAGGAAGTATTGTCACTCAACTCTTAGTCTCTGCAATCATCAGACTGTGATGAACTCAACTGTGCAATCAATAGGCAACAACCAAAGGGCTTAGCATTGAGATTTCATAACATATATTTGACCCATTATTTTAGATCTTACCTATTAAAACATTCTGCATACTTTCTGAAACTTCCTCTTACCTGTAGAACAAACAGCAAATGCATGTTTAGGTTCATTATAAATATGGTTTGTTTAGATTGCTTATATCAACCTATTCAACTTTGATAAAACCCACAGGGGATGCCCCAAGGGGAATATACCCCAATTACTTTCTGGCTTAAAATAGCAACATGATAATTTATTTAATAACAAAAAGTAAGCAGGTCTGGAGTACTATTCTACATGTTGATATTTAGAAAATCAATAAAGATATTTTCGGTTCTTTGATCAGCTAATGCATATGCACACAAACAGTAAACATGCATAGGCAAACCTAAACACAAAATAGAAAATTTTAACATAGGTAGAGGGGGGGGGAGGCCCAGTAAACATTTTATTTTTCTTCCATTTTCCAGAAGCACTCCACCTTTACCCAGGCTCAATCAGAGTGTCACAAAAGGACAGTGACAGACTGATGTAGTGTGAGAGGTCCCTGAGGATCTCTGAAGCAGGCAGCTCATGCTCCTGTTAAGAAGGTCAGGCCTTCACCTGGAGGGAAAAAGTGCTGAGAAGAGTGTCAGTTAGTAGGGCAGGTACAGCAGGAAGGTGAGGGTTCAGCAGGGAGGGAGCTTCTGGAAGATGTAGGGCTGAGAATGTTGTTACACGTCTTCTTGGAGAAATGTCTGTTCAGGTCCTGCACCCATTTTTTAAATTGCATTGCTTGTTTGGGCTTCAGTTAAATAAGTTCTTTATGTATTTTAGATTTAACCCTTTATCATAGCTGTTGTTGGCAAGTATCTTCTCCCATTTAGGTGGTTGCTTTTGTGTTTTGTTGGCAATTTTTTTGTTGCTGTGCAGAATCTTTTTAGTTTGATACAGTCTCATTCACTTATTGTGTGTCTTTTCTTCCCTTACCTTTGGGGTCAGTTTCATAAAATACTCCATAAGAGTAAGGTCCATAAGTTTAGTACCAATGTTATCTTCTATGTAATTTATTGTTTCAAGTTTTACATTAAGGTCTTTGATCCATTTCAATGTAAAACAGCACATTAACAAAATAAAGGATATAAATCACATGATCATATTAAGAGATGCAGAAAAAAAGCATTTGACAAGATATGACATCTATTTTTGATTAAACACTCAGTAAAATGGGTATGGAATGAAAGTACATCAACATCATAAAGGCCTTACAGGACAAACCCTCGTCTCATATCCTATTCAATGGTGGAAAACTGAGAGCTTTCCCTGTAAGATCAGGAACAAGACAAGGATGTCCACTCTCACCACTGTTATGCCATGTATGACTATGACTAGGTTTCCTCACCACAGCAATCAGGAGAGAGAAAGAAATAAAAAGCATCCAAATTGGAAATGAAGAAGTGAAGTTGTCACTTTTTGCACATTAAATGATTCTTTATATAGAAATCCTGAAAGACTCCACCAAAAAATGTGTACAATCTGTAAACACAGTATAAAGTTGCAAAATACAAAATCACTGTGGCAATTCATTGCATTCCTATATACCAACAATGACATTTCAGAAAAAAGAAATGGAAACAGCAGATCCGTTTGCAATTGCAAAGAACAGAAAAAATACTTTGGAATAAACTTAACAAGGATATCAGGAGTATATACACTAAAACTTACAAAGCACTATTAAGAGAGATGGAAAAAGGCACAAAGAAGTGGAAAGGTATTGAATTAACAAAGTTAAAATATCCATATTACCCAAAGTAATATACAGATTTAATGCAATTCCCATCAAAATCTCAATGACACTTTTTAAAGACATAGAATGAAAAAAGAAATCATAAGACTTGTATGAAACAAAAAGTACCCCAAATAGGCAAAGCAACCCTTAGATAAAGGAACAAAGTCACAGGTAGCACACTTTCTGACTTCAAATTATACTACAAAGTGGCAATAATCAAAACTGCAAGCTAAGTGAATGAAGCCAGTCAGTGAAAGATAAATACCACACGGTCTCATTTGTATGTGGAATGTAATGAACACAACAGTAACAAATGCTTAAATACATGAAACACAGTGACACCTGCTGGCAAGGAAGGGGGATGGAATATGGTGAAGTATTAGCCAAAGAACAATTATGCACAACACCTGGGCAAGGACAACAATATGGGCACTGACTCAGGGAGAGGAGAAGGTGGGGTTGGGTGGAGAAGAGAAAGGGAGAGAAAGCGAGAACTACTATAACAGCATAAACAATGAGAAATAAATAAAGTTTTTTTTTAAAAAAAACATAGTACTGGCAGAAAAACTGACACACAGAACAATGGAACAGAATGGAGAGCTCAGAAGTCACCCCAAATGTGTGTAGGCTAATAATTTTTGACAAAGAATCCAAGAACATACATACAATGAAGAAAGGAAAGCCTCCCCAATAAATGTTGCTGAGAAAATTAAAAAGCCACCCACAAAGAATGAAAATAGATTACCATTTGCCTACACACACAAAAATTAACTCAAAATGGACTAAAGGCCTAAATGTAAGACTTGAAATAATAAATTTCATAGGAGAATTCATAGATACTAAACTTATAGACATTGGTCTTCCAGAATATTCCATGAATATGACCCCAAAGTCAAAGGGACACATATTGAAGGCCAACAGATATATGAAAAGAGGCTCAACTTCACTAGCTATTAGGGAAATGCAAATCACAACTACAATGAGCCACCACCTTGCACCTGTCAGAATGGCTATCATCATCAAGATTAGTAATAGCAAGTGTTGGAGAGGTTGTGGTGAAAAAGGAAAGCTTTCATTCCCGGCTGTGGAAATGTAAAGTGGTACAGCAGTATGGAGTGCAGTGTGAAGGTTACTCAGAATTTAAGAATAGAGTTACCATATAACTCAGCAACCATTCTTCTGGCTATATCTACATGAATATTTGAAAACACTTATTTGCAACAATATATGTGTCCCCTGTGTTCATTGCAGCATTGTGCACAGTGGCCAAATCATCATAAGAACCGAAGTGTCCTTTGACAGGTGATAGGATAAGGAAGCATGGTGCATCGGTACAATGGGGTACTACTCAGACAGGAGAAAGGATACAACCTTGCCATTTGTGTCAATATGAAGGGTCTTGAGGATACCATACTGAGCAAAATAAGTCAAATAGAAAAAGTCAAGAAGCATATGATTTCACTCATGTAGAATATAATACTGAAAACAATAAATAAACAAATAAGAAAAACAAAAACTCACAGATACAGCAACAGTATGGCAGTTACCAGCTTAAGGGGGGTGGGATGTTAAAGGGAAAAGGGGTCAAATGTATGGTCACAGAAGAATATTTGGTGTTGGGTGGTGAGCACACAATTCAATATGCAGATGATGTATCATAGAATTATATTCATGCAACCTACCTAATTTCATTAACTAATGTTACCCCAATAAATTTAATTTTAAAAAAGGATATATCCTAGTGCTAGTCTGCAGACTGGTGCATTGGGTCCTTAAGACAAGTCCTCATGCAACTCAAATTTTGATCTTTGTCTTTGCCTGATCTCTATATTCTAATGTTCTATTAAACAGAATGCTGCCATTATGTGCACACTGTCCCATCTCTGCTGTCAATAATCATGGTTCGGGTATTCATATCTTCTCTCCTCTACTAAATGCCAATCATCTTAACTGTATGTCTCATACCACTTAGAAGTGTAGTCCATTAATTTAAAAACACAGTTATTTTTATTAAATCACTGTGAATTCATTTAGAGCTTATGCTTTCAGATTATTTCATTATGTACTTGGTTAGAGGATTCTGAGACAATAAAGAGGTTATATTCCCAGACGAAACTGATTTCAGAGAATTTAAGTTATCAACCCATGGCACAGAGCTATTGTGTATCAGAGCTAGAGATCTTTGTTCTATGTTATTCAATTTCTTTTCCAGTCTTGCTCAAAATTTTTCCCCAGTGAAATGCCACTTTATACTACAGTCCAAAGGGCATTTTTGTAATCATTTTGATCATATTGCTTATTGTCCCACAATTATCCTCTTGTTTACTAGGTAACACAACAAAGTCATCTTGATACATTTTCTGTCCCAGAGGAGAATTAGTGTCTTTTCTCTGTGGAGTGTCCCTGTGGACTTCAAGAAGTGCTTGAGAACCTGGTATAAGAAGAATCCAAATGCTTCGTGCTCATAGCACATCCTCACTGAGTGAGCAGTTCATGCCCACAGGTAAGAGGAAGGGTTTTCCATCACCTAAAAATGTCAGGTGTTACAATCCTGAATCTCAAACTAGATTATCTGCTTTAACAGGTAAGTCTGAGGTGGAAATTTCTAGTTAACTTAGAGCTGAATTTAAAATTGAATGACAAAATTTGGGGAAATATCAGGGAGACTAAGAAAGGTACAACATATTATGACAACCAATTTGTAAATTAGAAATCGGATTTAATTTTTTCTTGATGGAAGATAACAGAATTAAGGTAATAGAAATAAGGGACTATTTTTTTAAATTTATGAAAATTAGTAAATGAAAAAATTACCTATCAACTAACCATTGGGTATATAACATTGTGAAATCATATTTTTTCTCATGAAAGGGCATAAATGAATTTAAAACTCCTTTTGCTAGGTTCCTAATTGATCTAGGAGCCACTTTAATTTGTTTCTTTCTAAGAAATATATAACAGTTTACTTGACCTTGTGGTTTTGTAAATGAATTCGGATACAAGAGGATGTTATTTTGCATTGTTTCTGGGGGATAACATTTCCAAATTTGCAGCATTTCACAATGAGACCTTTTTATGGTCCACCAAAAAACAGCTTCATTGGAAGACAGAAACCCCTGGGCTTGCATGCTGGCTGTGCTAGTAACTGTGAGCATGATCAAGTTATAGGTCAAGCTGATTCCCAGTTTTCTCATCTATAAAAGGGTTTTGAATTAGTTTGCAGGTTGCTGTGTACAAAACATAAGGTAATGTGCACCAAATTTCTAACACCCAGCAGCCACTTCATGACGTGTTGTAGCTGCTATGATAGCTTGGCTTTGTCTCAGGCTTAGTGTTTGTACCACCTTTCTCAGGGCTGGATGGTGACGTTTGCTTTCTGACTGGGTGTGCAGTGAGGAGCTCATTCAACTTTAGTTTTCCAGAATGATCATGTTTTTATTAAACGTTGAAATCTAATCTATGTCTGTCTAATGTTTGTCTCTTCAAGTGCAATTAGTTAGATGTAAACACAATCAGTTCTAATGTCCATAAACATTAGTTGACAAAATGCCTGTTTGAAGAGTATCCTCAATGAAGTAGATGAACCTCACACATCTTGTCTATCATCCCTCCCATTCCCTACAGTGAGGAAGCTATTTGCTCTAATGGAACATAATTCAGATTAAAATATACCTTCATTCATAAACCACTACCTTGCACTACAGATGAACTCAGAGAAAGCAAGAGTTATGAGAATATTATTATGCTCACAATTATCAGAAGAATATAAGCAAACATGTTGTTCTTTTACTGTGTTGCTTAGAGTCAAACAGAAATGTATTTTAAAGCTCTATATTTTTAAGGGTCTTGATACCACAGAATATTGGGGCTCGCTGGATATAATCTCATGAGGAAGGTATTTAAATATATCTTAAGTACCATATTGAAAAGCACATGTAGAACTAAAAGAAGAATACTTAGCTTCTAGTTTGGTGTTCAGTTACTGCTCAATACTTTGAAGAAATACTAATTTCATAACTCCCTGTTCACATGTTGGAGTTAAATAAAATTTGGAAGCCATGTTTTATATGGATGTATCCTCACATAAAATAAACACACTTCAATATGCATTGTAATGCATCTCATAAATAAGCACTCTGGAATCACACCATGTTCATATTGTTGAACAAGATATGTCTGAAAATTTGATGAATCTTAGTTATTCTCCAGTTTAGAGAAATAAAGTAACTTTTTTAAGATTATAATGTCACTAGATGCTAATCTGAGTTTTTTTAAAAGATTTTATTTATTGATTTTTTTTAGAGAGGGAAGGGAGGGAGAAAGAGAAAGAGAGAGACAAACATCAATGTGCAGTTGCTGGGCACCGTGGCCTGCAACCAGGCATGTGCCCTGACTGGGAATCGAACCTGCGATGCTTTCATTCTCAGCCTGTGCTCAATCCACTGAGCTACGCCAGCCAGGGATTGAAATTTTTAATACAAGGTTTTAGAAGACAAATATAATGTTCTTAATCTTACACAATTGCATCATCTCAGACACATCATTAAGTAAAGGTTAGAGCAGTGCTCTTGCTGAAATTTCTCCTGTGTGTAACAGTCAATGTGTATTTTGTAATGGATACCTTTCATAGACTACACAATGATCCATTTTCTGAAGTTGCTTGCAAACTTTTGGTTGTTTTCACTGTGCTTCTTCTGATCTGCCTAATGCCTGTTTTGTCCCTGAATCTGTCGGGGCAAACATGGGTGAGAGAGAGAGAGGGAACAAGAAATTTTGTTAAACAGAAAAAAATTTGTTGTAATGCCCAAATAATACACTAATACATACTTATATTATTCATTGATTTTATTTTGTTTTATTAATGTAACTATTCAAAGTAAACCAAAAATGACTATGACATCTGTGTGTTTGTGTTCTCAAGAGTATAGTAGTCTGTATTTACACAGAAGGTGAAATGTAGCTTAGCTGTATTTTTTTAGTTTAGAATCTCTAAGGATTAAATGAGCATTTTGTGGGGGGGGGTGGAGCAATTTGTATCCCCACATTTAAAAATCCATTTATTCTTCGATTTAAAGTATTCCACATGGATCTGGGAAGACCTTTCTGGAAAATAAAATCATGCAGACATTCTCATTTTTTTTCTTGATGTGTGAGCATTGACAAAAATGAGTGTTCTCGGTCACATGTGTAAGTCACTGGTATGTCCCTGGGCCCATACACTGAGGTTTTTCACTCCTTCCATCTGTGACACGCTGAAGGGGAAACAAGAGCCACACTCCCGAAATCTTGCTCCTAGATGTGGTAGATGCTGCCTTTCATTGTGTTTAAACCGTGAAGAATTCAGCCCAGGTACAGGTACGCTTCCCTTTTTTTATGTACTGTCTTCTTTTTCACATTTTCCTGAATGAGAAACAGTCTAGAGGCAAAGGGAAGCATTCTAGAAATAAAACACTACCTTGTGGCTCTTGTTGTAATTTTGCTTTTTATAATACTAGCTTTTATAAATGTTATAAGCTGTTATTGGGTAGTTTTTGCTTTATAATAATTTTAGTGACTCCTTAAGAAACTGTAATATATTGAAACTGTCATGATTTATTTGTGACATACATAAGTCTTAAAAGTGCACCCAAGCATTTTACAAGACCAATGAGTATATAAACAGAAAGACACCTTTCACTGGCATTAACTTAAATTGGAAAACTATTCACAATGTAATACACTGTGCAGGCCTAAATGCACAACTTGGTGATAGGTGTACCAACAAAGAAAACTGAACAACCAAACCAAACCAAACCAACGTTCTATTATGACTTGTGTACAAGGTGCCTCCCCCACTGTCAGGAAGTACTAGTGGAATGGATTCCAGTCAAAAGAAGATATACATGGTTTGGCGGGAAAAGGCTGGCCCAACATGACAAGTTGAAATGTAAGTCTAATGTAGCTTATTTTCTAGTCATCTGTGAACAATCTAAAATAATTTTACATTTTTCTCATTTAAATACAATTCCAATTTATACACAATCTTGCCATATAAGTGCAGTTGCTTTCCTTTTAACAATTGTAAATGGTAAGGAAAGGCATCTCACACACAATGTAGGAAATCTAGAGTTCCTATTCAGATGTATCCTTTCTATTACAATTTTGGATTAAATCTTCTGTATTTATTAATCTTTATGAATGTTAAAATGATGGGATATGGAACTAGGTGGAAGTAAATTTGAAAGAAAATAAATTGGAAATTAATACACATAAGTTGAGATTTTTAAAAATATGGCAAATTTAGTCAATCATTTAACCAAAATTTCTTTAATTTAACAGGGTAATGCGCTCAATGGCCACAGCTCCTTCATCACTGGCAATTCCCTCACCACCAAGAATTTCCTATGCCCTTTAAGAAGGGGACAAAGTTAATTAAGGGGATAAAATATAGTAGATGTTATTTTTAACAATACTGCTTTAAAATATATAAATAAAAACAAAATGTCACAGTTGACTTCAAATTTTGATTTACACAAGATTCACATTAAAAATGTGACTGAAATCACTATGTTTATATTGACAGGATTCACAGGTAATTTTGAGGTGCAAGTCCTTCTGTTTTTTACTATTTCTAGCTATCTATCTTTTCACACTGATAGGAAATTTGGGAATGGTCATATTGGTCACTATGGACTCTCGGCTGCACAACCCTATGTACTATTTTCTGAGTGTGTTGTCCATTTTGGATGCCTGTTATTCTTCAGTTGTTACACCCAAAATGTTGGTCAATTTCCTGAATGAAAACAAAGCCATTTCTTATTTTGGGTGTGTAGCACAAATGTTTTTCTTTGCTACGTTTGCGACCACCGAGTCCTTCCTCTTGGCTGCAATGGCATATGATCGCTATGTGGCAATCTACAACCCTCTCCTGTATTCAGTCAGCATGTCACCCAGAGTCTATGTGCCACTCATCATTGCTTCCTACATCGCAGGCATTCTGCATGCCTCTATACACACAGTGGCCACATTTAGCCTATCTTTCTGCGCCTCCAATGAAATCAGACATGTCTTTTGTGATTCCCGTCCTCTCCTTGCTATTGCCTGTTCTGACACTCACACAAACCAGCTTCTACTCTTCTACTTGGTGGGCTCCCTTGGGATGGTCACTCTGCTGATTGTCCTGATCTCCTATGGTTTAATTCTGTTGGCCATTCTGAGGATGCATTCTGCTGAGGGGAGGAAAAAAGTCTTTTCTACATGTGGCTCTCACCTAACTGGAGTGTCAATTTATCATGGAACCACCCTCTTCATGTATGTGAGACCAAGCTCCAGCCACGCTTTGGACCAAGATATGATAGTGTCGATATTTTACACCATTGTGATTCCCATGCTGAATCCCGTCATCTACAGTCTGAGGAACAAAGATGTGAAGGCGGCAATGAAAAGAGTGTTTGGGAAAAATAGGTGTTTCAATAAAGTATCTTTTCACAGATAAAAATGAATTAAAAAATTGAAAGTATGTTCTATGCCTCAATATTAAAAAAGATATGATACACATGTATGTTTTTCTTGCCAGAATGGTTATCATCAGTACATCAACAAATAATTGTTTGCTAAGATGAGGAGAAAAGGAAACCCTCGGGCACTGTAGGTGGGAATGCAGGTTGGTGCAGCCTCCGTTCAAAGCGGTATGTAGTTAATGAAAAATGTAAAGATAGAGCCCTGACCACTGTGTCTCATCTAGTTGGGCACCATCCCACAGACTGAACAGTCTCCAGTTAGGTTCCCTGTCCTGACAGGTGCCTGGGTTATAGGTTTCATTCCTGGTTGGGTCATTTAAAAGAAGCAGCCAACTGATCTGTGTTTCTCTTTTGCTTCAGTGTTTCTTGCACTGCCTCTCTCACTCCCTTCCCCTCTCCTAAAAAAGTAAATAAATAAAACCTTTTTAAAATCTAGCTTACAAAAACTTAACATTAGAGTTGCAAGATACAGCAAGGATAAGTGGTGATGGAAGGAAACATAACTGGGAGTGATGAACTCACAATCCAATTTACAGATGATGTAGTGTAGAGCTGAATCCTGAAGCATATTTAATTTTCTTAAACAATGGCAATCCAATAAATTCAAAGAAAATTAATTTAAAATTTTTTAAATTAAAAAATATTTTTAAAATATAAAAATGGAACTGCCTTAAGACCCAGCGATTTCACTTCTGGAAATATATCTGGAGAAAACTAAAATGCTGATTTGAAAAAATACATGTACCTCTATGTTCATTGCAGAGTTATTTAAACAGCCAAGTTTTGGAAGTAGCTAAAGTATTTATCAGTAAGTGAGTGGATAAAAAAGTTGTGGTAGTGTACACAATGGAATACTACTCAGCCATAAAAGAGAAAGAAATCTTAACTTTTGCAATAGGTGGATGGACATCGAGGGTATTATGCCAAGTGAAATAAGCCAATCAGAGAAAGGCAAGTACCATACGATTTCACTTTTATCTGGAATCTAATGAACAAAATAAGGTAACAAACAAAAGAGAAACAGATTCATAGACACAGAGAACAGACTGACAAGTTGTCAGAGGAGAGAGAAGTTGGGGGAATGAGAGGAAAAAGTTAAGGGACTAACCAGTATAACTTTGTAGTTATGGGATAACAACAGAAATGTAGATTACAACACAGGAACTATGAGGTCTGTCCAGAAAGTATCTATCCATGTAATATGAAAAATAGGGGCATTTATTGAAGAAGATACAAGATACAAGAAACATTGTAGATAAGACAAAGACATCTAAATGCTCTTCAAAGTAAGCATCTTGGAACCTCACCCAGTGCTCCCAGTAACCATCAGCTGTCCCCTCATATTTTCCTGAGTCTCACCAAGGGTCTGAAACCCCTTCACTTTCAAAGGTGATTTTAGTTTTGGGAAAGCCAGAAGCTGCAAGCTGCCATATCTGGGTGGTAGGGCTGAGTCACTTGGGTGATTTAATGTTATGCAAAAAAAGCCTGCATGTGATTATATGCATGAACATGCATCATGTTTTGATGAAGCTGCCAATCACCAGTTGTCCATAATGGTGGTCATTTTAATCATATTGCATCTCTCAACCAATGAAGAATTTTAATGTAGTACTCTTTATTAATTGTTTGGCATGGAGGGGTATACTCATGATGAACAACACCTTCAAAATAAAAAAAAAAACACACACACACACAGTTTACATGGTCTTGATATTGCTGCAAATTTTCATCTCCTTCTTGGGCCAAGGAGAACCAAGAGACTTCCATTGGGATGTCTGAATCTCTGTGTCTGGATCATAGCTGTAGATCCATGATTCATCTCTGTTTATGCTTTTCTTGAGGAAATCTGGTTCATTGGTAGTGGTCTGAATCAAGTCCTCAGCAACTGCAGCACAATGTTCCTTTTGTTTTGATAGCAGAAGCCTTGCAACAAGTTTTGTCAAAACATATTTCATGCCAAGATCTTGTGTCAAAAATCTCAGATGCAGTAGTTTTTGGAATCCCCAAGTCAACTCCTAGTTCTTGCACTGTCAGTCGCCAATCTTCATTGATTGCAGCCTGTACACTTTCAGCATTTCAGGTGTTGTGCTTGTTGCAGGCCTTCCAGAACACATGTCACTTTCAACAGATTCTCAACCATCTTTGAATCCTTTGTGCCTCACTTTCATTTGTGCAGCAGTCATTGCATCCTTCCCAAAAGCCTTCTGAGTCATCTGAATAGTTTTTGCAGAGGAATGTTCAAGTGTAACACAAAATTTGATGCAGATTCGTTGCTCTACTCAGTCATTTTGAATGAGATGGCCACATAGAACACATGCTCACTCATGTCTACAACACTCACTGACAAGTGCAGTGAAGTCATCATTATTCACACATGCACCTTCCAGTCCACTCTACTTGGCTGCCAGGTTACATCAATGTCATAAACCATTCTTGTTATAGTAACAGTGGCTGGACTTTTTCCAGACAGACCACAAACAGTCAATGACATTGAGAAAAATATTTACAGAGTCAGGCAGATACATGAAGGTGAGGGGACTACTCTGTGAACCACATGATTGTCTAACCACTGTGGTGTACATCTGAAACTACAACAGAATAATCTTAATTATAAATGATAATTGAAAATGAAAGAAAAAGAAAGAAAAATTGTGAGAAAAATTATAATGTCGCAACAGAAAGAGAACTCACTAAGAAGAAACACTTAAAGGAGGTCAATGGGTAAATGAGGAGAGAATTCCAACAGGAGAAAAGAAATGCAGGAAAATTGTTGGGGGGAATATATTGTGAAAAGAGATGCTTTGTGTTTGTCCTGCAAAGGTGTTATTTAAATTTAATAATTCTGCTTTAGAGAAATATTGTTAGTGTTCTATGATTTAGGGAGGTTCTTTTTGCTGAAATTAAAGGGTTTTCACAAAATAAAAGTAAATTAATAATAACAATAGTAATATTGGTAACTATAGTAATCACAAAAACAAAAGGAAAGAATAAAGGAAAACAAAAGGGAAGAAGGAAGGGCCACTGCCACTTAAAATTGTTCTTGAAGGACACATGCACTTGCAATGAAAGTGAGGTCTGTGGGAAGCAGTGCCGAACATGAGCACAGCAGGCATACTCTTCTGTATCTTGGCCCCTGGGCCCAAGATCTGAGGAGTGGTAGCATCTGCACAGGCATCCCAGGGTGCGAGGGGTCAGAGTAAAACAGAATCAGAGCTGGATCAGGACCAGGCCTCTAGGGAAAAGTGTCAAGATGAGCAGGGGCTCAGTTGTGGGGAGAGTTTCATCTGCAAGCTGGGTGTGCCTTACCCTCCAAATTGTACTTGTCTTTTGTCATGTTTGAGTTCAAGTATGATCTTCATAAATGTTCATGCCTACTCTGTGTATATTGTGAGAACTGAAAGAATGGATTCTGTTTGTGTTTGATGAAGTAATGAAGGACTGTGAAATACACGATCACAGAAAGCATGGCAATGACACCAGGAATTCACAAACATTACCTGTGGTCTCCAAACCACAGCCTGTACTTAGAATTGCTGCTGACACATAAACCTAAGGAAGGAGCAGAGTACCTTGATCTGGGGTCAGATACCAATGACTCTGTGGTAAGTGGTATGTGAGTTATAGTTTTGGTGTCAAGCAATTTATAGATTCAACACAATCCTTATTAAAATACCAGTGACATATTTCACAGGTATAGAACAAACATTTCAAAACTTTATATGCAGCCAGAAATGACCCTCCATAGCTTCAGCAATTTTGAGAATGAAAACAAAGTAGGAGGGATCACAATACCTAATACTAACCTACATTACAAGGCCACTGTAATCAAAACATTCTGATACTTGCATAAGAACAGAAACATAGACCAATGGAACAGAATAGAGAGCCCAGAAATAAACCCATGTTTCTATGGTCAACTAATATTTCACAAAGGGGTACAAGCATACAATGAAGTAAAAACAATCTGTTAAAAATGGTATTGTGATATCTGGACACCCTGATGTAACAGAATCAAACTCAATCAACAACTTACACGCAAATAAACTCAAGATGGATAAAAGACTTAAATGCAAGTCACCACACCATGAAAGTCCTAGAGGAGAACACAGTTGGGAAAATCTCAGGTATTCCATACAGCAATATTTTCACTGATATGTCCACTATAGTAGGGGACAAAAAGAAAAGAATAAACAAATGGGATTGCATCAAAATAAAAAGCTTCTGCATAGCTAAGGGAAACAGCATTAAAATGGAGAGAAAACCAATGGTATGGGAAAACATATTTGTCAATGATACCTGAGACAAGAGTTTGATCTCCAAAATATATAAAGAACTTACACAACTCCACTCTAAGACGACAAGCAACTGGACTTTTTCCAGACAGACCTCAAACAGTGGGAAAGGATTTGAACAGACACTTCTCCAAGGAAAACAAGTAGAGGGTGCAGAGACATATGAAAAGATATTTAGTATCGCTAGCTACCAGAGAGATGCAAATTAAAACCACAATGAGATGCCACTTCACACCAGTCACAATGGCCATCATAAACAAAGCAACGCACAACAAATGTTGGAGAGGTTGAGGAGAAAAGGGAACGCCAGTGCACTGTTGATGGGATTGCAGACTGGTGCAACCACTGTGGAAAACAGTATGGAATTTCCTCAGAAAATGAAAAAAGGAACTGTCCTTTGACCCGGCAATTGCACTGCTGGGATCATACCCTAAGAATGCTGAAACAGCAACCCAAAAGAACCTATGCACCCCGATGTTCATAGCAGCACAATTTACAATAGCTAGATGCTGGAAGCAACCTAGATGCCCATCAGTAAATGAATGGATCAAAAACTATGGTACATTTACACAATGGAATTCTATGCAGCAGAAAGAAAGAAGGAGCTCCTACCCTTTGCGAAAGCATGGAAGGAACTGGAGAGCATTCTGCTAAGTGAAATAAGCCAGATGGTGAAAGACAAATACCATATGCTGTCAGCTTTAACAGGAACCGATCAGCAAAATGAACAAGCAAGCAAAATATAACCAAAGACACTGAAATTGAGAACAGGCAAACAGTGACTGAGGGGAGCAGGGGTGGATTATAGGGGAAAAGGGTGAAGGGTTTGCAGGAACAATTATAAAGGACACATGGACAATAATAAGGAGGGGTGGAAACAGGGGAAGGAGGTGGGAGGTCTGGGTGGTGAGGAGGGGTGGAGGGAAAAGGCAGAAAACTGTACTTGAGCAACAATAAAAAATGTTAAAAATGAAAATAAATAAAATAGAGGGCCATTATGGAAAAAGTGATTCAAAGAAACAAACAAACAAAAAATTTTAAGTAAACTTCCAAAAGAAGCCTAAGAAAAATGCTAGACTTTGGACATGACAATGATTTCATGGATGTGATACCATGACACAATAAACACAGTCAACAAAAGCAAGGTTAGTTAAGTGAGAATAAATGCAACTAAAAATCTGTCCCCAAAAAAAGGGAAAAATGGAGTGAAAAGTCAAACTACAGAATGGGAGAAAATATTTGGAAGCCATTTGAATAGACATTTCTCAAAAAAAAAAAAAAGACATGAAGATGACCACAGAGCAATAATGAATAACATATAAGATCTGACACAATAAATTACACAGAAAAAATCATAGGTACAAAACTTATGGACCCTGGGCTTAGAGAATATTTTATGAATTTGACCCCAACGGCAAGAGAAATAAAGGCAAGTATATATAAATGGAAGTATATCAAACTAAAAACCTTCTGGACAACAAAAGAAACTCCAAAAAATAAAAATAAAAAGGCAGCAAGCTACATGGGAGAAGATATTTGCAAACAATATTTCCAAAATGGATTTATATTCCAAATATATAAAGAACTCATACAACTCAACACATAACAAGCAACCCATTTAAAACATGGGCAGAGGACTTGAACAGACACGTAGCCCAAAAAGACATACATAAGGCCAACAGAAATATGAAAAGATGTTCAGCTTTACTAGCTATTAGGGAAGTGCAAATCAAAACTACAATGAGGTACGACCTCACACCTGTTAGAATGGCTATTATCATAATTAAGACAAAAATTAACAAGTGTTGGAGAGGTTGTGGAGAAAAAGAAACCCTCATTCACTGATGGTGGGAATGGAAACTGCTAGTCACTACAGAGAACATTATGGAGGTTCCTCCACAAAGTAAGAAGAGAGTTACCATGTGACTCAGCAACCCTTTTTCTGGGTATCTACCTCCAATATTGGAAAACATTATTAGCAAAAATATATGTACCCCTATATTCATTGCAGCACTATTAACGGTGGCCAGGACCTGGAGACAAACCAAGTGTCCTTCGAGAGATGAGTGGATAAAGCAGATGTGATACATATATACAATGGAATACTACTCAGCCATAGGAATAAAGGAAGTACTGCCATTTGTGACAATATGGATGGACCTTGAGAATATTGTGCTAAACAAAATAAACCAGTCCTAAAAAACTAAGAACCAAATGATTTTACTCAAATGTGGGATATAAAATGGAAACTCATACACACAAAAACAGTATTGTGGTTACCAGAGGGGTGGGAGTTAGGGGAGAAATAAAGCGACAAAGGAGGCCAAATCCATGGTGACAGAAAATGTTCTGACTTTGCGTGGAGAGCACATGAAGCAATATTCAGATCCTGTTTCATAGAAATGTACAATTGAAACCGACATAGTCTTATTAACCAATGTTACCCTGATAAATTTAATAAGAAAGAAAACAAAAAGAAATACAATAAGTATAGATGCAAGCAAAAAAAAAACCTTAATGTCACTAATCATCAGGAAAATGCAATACTAAAGCATGATTGTACTCAGAGGCCAGAGGACTCAGATTATTTAATAAATATCAACATGCAGTAAAGTATTCCATAACCATTTTCTTTTTAATTACCAAGTAAGTCATCATGTTGCTCTCTTGAACCAGAAGATAATTGGAGCATGTTCCCCTTGGGGAAATTCTCATGGTTTTCATCAACAGTTGTGCAAAGGAATATAAATAATCTAAATTAATTGTATTCATAATATACCTAAACCTACCTTTGTTGATATACAGTTAGGAGAAAATGGTAGGTCGTTTGAAAAATATTTTATGAGGAGGAGCCTAAAAATGTTAAGGACAAATGTAACAAAATCCCTAGTACTAAACCCTTTAGTCGTTGCCTATTGCATAGGTAAGTAAATACAACAAAGAAAAATGAACTATTGAATTTATGTTTGTAGAGTTAAGGAAGAATTTTCCAAATTGAATATATGCTTTCATTTTTTCTGATGGGAAAAGGTCAGAATAAAGCAAGAACAGTAAAGAAAACACATGACCTATTCAAATACCCGGGGGCTTTTATTTTGCTCTAATCAGGAAGAAATCATCTTTTATTTTGCCAGCTTTGTGATATAGAAACCACTTCATGTGAATGCTCTTTTGTAATGTTTCTCTAGTCTTAATGTTTAAAATTGATCTAAATGTTTTTCTAGTCTTACCATTTAAAATTCATCTAAATATATATTAGGAATCATATTTTATTTCACTGAGAGTGACAATAGGAGAGGCCAGCTACAGATGAGGCCATGATACTATAGGAGACAGTGTAACACTGGGAAATGTGCACGCACTCTGAGGGAGATGCAGGCTTGATTGCTGGCTCTGGTACTACTTAGCTGTGAGAGTTGCTACAAAGGTGAAATAACCCCATGTGCACAAAGCTCCATTTCTGCTGCATGTGCTCACTGCATGGATGTTAGTATTTTTCTCCTCCTTTGCCCATTTAGTATTTCAGTGTTGAGGCAAAGATATCTGGGATAGTTTACCTTCTTTTAAAACTTTATTTTTAGATTTTTCCATGTATCTATGCCTCTATTTTTATTTTGTTCATTTGTTTATTTTGTTCCTTAGATTTCACATATAAGTGAGTTCATATGATATTTGTCTGTCATTGACTGGCTTATTTCACTAGCATAATAATCTCCAGGTCCATCCATGCTGCCTCAAAAGGTCAGAGCTCTTTCTTTTTTATGGCCCACGTAGTATTCCATTGTGTAAAAGTAACACAGCTTTTTTATCCACTCATCTAATGATGGGAACTTGGGCCATTTCTACATCTTGGATATTGTAAATAACAGTGATATGAACACAGTGGGTGCATAAATACTGTTGAATTGCTGGTTTGGTACTCCAGATATATTTCCATAACTGGGATTGCTTGGTCTAAAGGCATCAGAAGGGAGCAGGAAGGGAGATACTGAATGGGAGAAGGTGAAGGGATTATTCAAACTGTTGCGCGTGGGTCACCGGCCAGCAGTGACCACGGAACGCTGTGGATGGCTCGACGATAAACACGCGAGAAAAAACACACATGCACAGAGACAGACTAGTTTCTGTGGGGAAGTAGGGACGAAATGGCCACCCCCCCTAGTGGGGAGCGCGCTGATTTACCGTCCATACCTGCTTTTATTAGGCTTATTTTGCATAATAATTCAGGTAAAGTACAGTACTCATTAGGGGAAGTAAGGAACTATAGAAAACAAAGAACTCTGCCGGTCTATTGAGTTGGAGGTCAAAGAGCTATAAGACTGAGGAACAAACTAACTTCTTCCTAAGACCCTTCTCATTCAACTGAGAGCATTCTAAACAAAGAAGGTTTCACAGTAATTTACATGTTCTTTCTTAGGCCTGATCGTCCCGGGAAATCCGCACTTCTCAGTACCGAGCTGCACCACCCTGTCATTGTTTCAGGCTTAGGTGGAGCAAGGGAACTAAGGCGACTGAGAGATAAGGAGATTTTCTTCCAGACGCTGAGAACTCAGACTTTGTCAAAGCCGAGGAGTGAGGGTCCATCACCCCATTTTGCTGCAGCCCCCCAAGTCCTTCTTTTGGGGGGCCTCCCAAAGTGATCGTGCCTGGCTTAGGTCGTTCCCCCGTGGGGAATCTTACCCGTCTTTGGCTAACCGACCAAGCTTTTGGGGGTTCAGTCATGAATAAAGCAGCAGAAGCAGCATTCCTGCCAGGAAGATAAGCTTTTATCTCCTTGCCGGCTTACAATTCCAAGGGCGTTCCCTTAGCCTTAGCTAGGTGGGTGTTTCAGCCTCTGATACCAGTCAGGGCGGTTCCCAACATCAAACAACAGACATGCATAACCCATAGACACAAACAGCAGTGCAGTGATAACCAGAGGGAAGGAGGGGCAAGGGCTTGGGGAAGGTGTCAAAAGGGGGAAAAATGGGGACAACTGTAATAATCTAAACAATAAAAATAAAATTTAAAAAAATTTGGAAAGCTGGTTTGGCATTAATTTTAAAAGGTGCTGCTTTATTACTAAATTCTCCAAGAATCAGATATCTTCTCTTTATACCTCTAAGTGCTTTCAACATATTTTAATATTGACTTAGCTATGCCCAGTATAGATTTTATTTTGGCATCTAGTAAAATGTAGCTGAAGTATTTAACACTGTAGTCTTTCACTATCTTACCCAAGTGAAATTAAGCTCACAGTAATGTAGCCAATGGAATGGTGAGCTGTGTGGGTAGAGAAAATAATCACAATCAAAATATGATTTGTTGAATTTCATCCTGAAATAATAATATTTCAGTATGTGTTAATAATCACAGAACAAATACATTAAATGGAGACAAAAATGAACTGTCTGGCTCAAGGCTCTGGTCACATATTTTTATGTGGTTAGGCAAAGTATAGTTCTGCGACCTAGTATTTGCTGATGTTTTAAAATAAATACATCTGATGACAAAAGATCAATTATACAGTCATGTTAAATTTTCAACCAAAAATGATGTATTTAAAAGAAATTGTTTCATACATTTATTTCTCTGCTCATTTGATTAATGTACCTGGCTGTATACTTTCATATCTGCTTGTTCATTCAAACATATTGCTATTTGAAAGAAGAGTGAAGTTTGAACAAAAAGCCTACACTGACAAATGACATTTAATCATGAACCTGGCCAGTGAACACATACTTTGAGATCAAAATTTTATGTCATATGTCTTGCAGGTGTATCACTGAATTGATGTCAAGAATTGTTTGAGGCTAATCTTTTCTTGCAACCCTTGCTTATATTTTTTAAAAATAGATTGTATCTTATTCACCAAAGTTTACTTTTTATTTCTTAATTTTGTTTAATTCACTCATGGGCCATCATCCTTAAAAAAACAAACAAGAAAAAAAGATTCATGCTTTTAGCTGGATCCAAGAAGAGGTAATAGAGTTAGAAAATTTTTAGCAGTTAACTCATAAAATGTTACAGTACAGGACACATCTACTCTACAGAACCAAGGTAATTCAACAGTTTTCTGTTTACCGAATTGTCAAGATTCAAGTTTATCAACATATTTTTGTATTTCAATTTTTACTCCAATATTATAGAATAAGTAAATCTTAATGTTCTCATTCTACAGGAGACTAGCTTAGAGCATTCACTCTACACCATTACTGAAAAGTCTAGTATGCTGACACTCTATTCCAATGCTCTGGACACTGATATGCTACCTCATGTGTGTCATTGTCAAAAGAACTTATTTTTAAACAATTATTTTGTGTTTTAATGAGATTTAAAATGACAACAGCTTTAAAAAAGCAATTGTAAACTAACCAGTTGACCTGATAGTTTTGGAAATGACATGGATTCACATACTGAATGAACACCCATCTTTTCCATTTAATTTTGCAGTGAGTGGCATGGACACTTGACCCCTCCTCTTGTCAATGTCTTCTTATGTGTAAGTGGAAATTTTTACATTGCAAAAACAGAAATATGAGAACATAGCTCATGTTCCCTTGTGCCATTCAGTCAAAGTTCTGTTTATTTTTTTTGTAGTAAATGAGTTGTAATTGTACAAATATCTTTACATTTGTTTTGTGAGGTTTCAACATGAAGAACATCACTGAAGTTACTACATTTGTACTGAAGGGCTTCACAGACAACCTAGAACTTCAAATTATCTTATTCTTTCTATTTCTAGCAATTTACGTGTTTACTCTGATGGGAAATTTAGGGCTGATTGTATTGGTCATTGGGGATTCCCGGCTCCACAACCCCATGTACTATTTTTTGTCTGTGCTATCATCAGTGGATGCCTGCTATTCTTCAGTAATTACTCCAAATATGTTAGTAGATTTTCTATTAAAGAATAAAGTCATTTCATTCCTTGGATGTGCAACACAGATGTTTCTTGCAGTTACTTTTGGGACCACAGAATGCTTCCTCTTGGCTGCAATGGCATATGATCGCTATGTGGCAATCTACAACCCTCTCCTGTATTCAGTCAGCATGTCACCTAGAGTCTATGTGCCACTCATCATTGCTTCCTACATCGGAGGCATTTTGCACGCATGTATACACACAGTGGCCACATTTAGGCTACCCTTCTGTGCCTCCAATGAAATCAGACATGTGTTTTGTGACATCCCTCCCCTCCTTGCTATTGCCTGTTCTGACACTCACACAAACCAGCTTCTACTCTTCTACTTTGCGGGTGCCATTGAGATGGTCACTATTCTGATTGTCCTGATCTCCTATGGCTTCATTCTGTTGGCCATTCTGAGGATGCGTTCTGCTGAGGGTCGGAGAAAAGTGTTCTCCACATGTGGCTCTCACCTAACTGGAGTGTCAATATTTCATGGAACTGTTCTCTTCATGTATGTGAGACCAACCTCCAGCTGTGCTTTGAACCATGACATGGTAGTGTCAGTATTTTACACCATTGTGATTCCCATGCTGAATCCCCTCATCTACAGTCTGAGGAACAAAGATGTACATAAGGCAATGAAAAGAGTGTTTGGGAAAAATGTGTTTATCAGTAAAGTATCTTTTTATAGTTGAAAATATATTGAAGGAATTACAGTAATTACCTGTGTTCAATATCACAAGATATTTTGAAAATGTTTTGTTTTAGTTTACTAATATATTTCTCTTTTCCTGGATATTTTATAATAAAGATCATAGTCAATCTTCTGCCTATTCTGTCTTTAGTTTTAAAAAAGTTATTATCTATTTTATTCTTAATATGCTCTTGCTGATATATGTATTTACACATATATGTATGTGGATTTTGATCTTGTTTAATATAATATAAATGCAAAACAAACATACATGGATGTAATCATTAGTTTAGAAAGTTGTGAATTGTTTTCTGTCCATGTAACATAGAGGCTCTAATATTTGCAATTATAAATACGATTTTTATTTACCTGCCTAGCTTGATCACATACAACCTAGTAAGTAACAATACTACAGCTCAAATTAGCCCAGACCCCTTTCCATGAAACCATTGTTATCTGACTATAGTTCAAAGTACTCTGCTCCATCCTTATGTCCATGCATTGGTAGCTGTTTAATCACAGTCTTTTTTGGGAGGACCGCAGAAAATGTGTTTAAATTCTTTGTGTCATTGCCATGCTGTTTGTGAAGGTGCATTTCTCCTTATTTTGTTCTTTCATCCAGACCATAGATAGTAAACCCATCTTTCATATCACACAGAGGACAAAGTCTAAGCATTAACGTTCATCAAGATCATAGTTAAATTAAAAATGACAAAAGAAAAGCACAAGTCTGAGGAAGGTGCAACTTGCTGGCAGATTGGGTGCCTTCCCAGAACTAAGTCCCAGCCCATCTTCCTGGGATTTCTTACAGGCTTGGTTCTGATTCAACTTTCAGATCTCTTTTTATTGACTTCTGTCCCTCTATAATGTCCTTGCACATGCCACCATTGGTCCAGGCTCAAGAACCAGTGTACAAAGTGACTCTTTCCTATGTTCACATTTAGCCCAGCTTCCAGCAGACCTCATTTTCATTGTGAAAGTATATCTGCATCAAAGAAAAAAAATTAAGTTGTAGTGTTCTCCCATCCTTCCTGCCTTTATACAAGTTTTGTATTTATTTTTACTTATTATTTTATGAAAACATTTTCTTCATAAAGGGGTGTCCTTTTTAAAAAATTAAGGAAAATAATCTCCTTAGAATTAAAGTCCAACCTAAGAATATTTTCCTATATTGGGAAAATTGTGTTTAAATAACACCTCAACAATTATGCAGAACAGTGTGTTCTCATTTATTGTCTCCTCTTTAGAAGGCTCACCCCGCCATGCATCCTTCCTTAAAATGTCAAAATTAAATCATAGTCACAAATATTCATCAACCTCACATAAACTAGAGAGTGATTTGGTGTCACAGACACTGGCCTGCAGTGTCCACAGCATTACGGATGAAACCAGATAATTCACACAGTCTGCTGAGTCCTATGGAGGAAAAGGAATGGCATGGCTACTTTCTCAAGGGGAGAGCACCCGACCCTTGCCTTGACAGGTTGTTAATGGCTTTCAATTTACACAGGAATACAGGTAAAAGCTCATTAATCATTGTTAGGCAGTAAGGATCAAACAATAGATAACATACAAAGAACTACTAGGGCTTATTCTGAGTCAGGGCCTATTAGCTAAAGGGCTACAAAACTTTGGGAAAGGAACTCATTTTCTGCTTGGACCCTTTGAGAGCATTCTTAGCAAAGCAGGTTTCACAGGATTTTACATATTCTTTCTTAGGCCTGATCACTGTGAAACCTGCCCTTTCCAGAACAGGGCAGCACCACCCTCTGTCATTGTTTCAGGCTTAACTCAGTCAGGGGAAGTAAGGCAGCCAGAGATTAGGAAACTTCTTGCAGATAGAATGAGCACTCAGGCTACATCAAAGCCAAAGGGCGAGTGTTCATCATCCCCCCTCTTGCTATAGCCCCCCAAGTCCTTCCCCAGGGTTCCCTGTGATTGTGCCTGTCTTAGGTCATTCTTCCCTTGAGGAATCTTACCAGTCATTGGCTAACTGATCAAGCATTGGGGACCAGGGAGGGTGAAGTAAAAGGAGGAGAAGCAGCACTCCTGCCAGGGAGCTAAGCTTTGTCTCCTTAGTGGCTTATGGTCTGTAGGTCGCTCACTCAGCCTTAGCCATGGGGCGGGGGGCAGTTACAGCTTCTGAAACCAGGCAGGGCAGTTCCTAACAATTTGGCATTGAAGGAATCCTTAAACACAGTTAAAATCACAAAGATGAATAAATTTTTGCTTTACAATTTTAAAGGTCTGAATAAAAAAATAATCACAAATACAGTAAAAGAGTCAGCTATAGAGAAGAGAAAATAGATACAAGCACTCTTCTGTTGAATTTTAAAAATAAGTTAATATTTTCTAGAACTATGGGTAAAGAATGCTCATGGATAATTCACAAATGGAGAAACTGTAGGCTAATGAATATATTTGACATTAATAATTATTTGGAAAGTATGAATGTTAAATGATGTGAAGCACTTCTAACATTGGCAAAAATTAAAAAGTCTGGGGCTGTCAAGTGAGGCACAAAAATATGTAAACTTTATTATTGTTTATTACAGAGAAGATTTAGAAGCAACTAAAATGCCCATCTACTGAACCAAATCCATAATCAGGATAATTAAATCTCAAAATAGGATGACTGAGAAATATATATACCAAACCAAAAATGATGTAAACATTTTAAGTCCACTTATACAAATTTTAAAATCCAATTAAATACATTTTGGAACCATATAACTGACAATTATATATTATATGTGCATAATTATATATACATATTTATAATGTATGTACATTATATGATCTGCTTGTGTGTGTGTATATATCAACGTGTCCAAGAATATAGGAGTAAACACCCTTTATTTAAAAAAATATGCATAATCCTTAGGACATTATAGTAGGTGAAATAAGCTAGTCATAGAACTATAAATACTGCCTGAACCCTTTCACATGGGGCATCTAAAACAGTCAAACACAGAGAATGGAGGGTAGGATGGCAGTTGACAGGGAGTGGGGGGAGGGGAAATGGCTGTTGCTATTCAATAGGCATAAAGTTTTAGTTATGAAAGAGCTATTTCCAGATTACATCCTGGAGATATGTATACCACAGTGTGCCTGTACCTCACATTATTGTATTTGATACTTAAAAATTTGTTAAGAGGGTAGATGTCATGTTAAGTGTTCATACCACAATAACACTAAATAAAAATATTTGGAAACAGAAAAAGGTTGAAATTGTTAATACCTGTTGCCTCTAGATGGATAGGAGGGAATGGGAATGAGAGAGGTTGGTTCAATGGAAATGTAGCTTATATGTAGTTGTGCATCACTTTAAAATAATGAATCTTATAAGATAAAACTATTGCTTAATGTGGGTGATAAATATATGACATTTATAAGGTTACTTTTCTGTGTATGTGTGCGTGTATAGACATGTGTCTCTTTCTTAAACATATTTTGAAGGTGAATCTTGTGATCCAATTGTAGCACTATCTTTGAGTTTTGTGTGCTTGACCAAGGTAAATTTATCAAGTAGCCTAATCAAGACTTCGGAAATGGAAAATAAATAGTAATACTTAAATGAGATATCAAATTGTAAAATGAAGCATCGGTAGCAACAGAAAGCATAAAAGAAATAGTCTTGAAAAAATCTTTCCAATGTTATAGGAATGCTAAATATATGGGAGGCTGGCAGAGCTGATGAGGAATGAAAGTCGTGTTAACTGAGAAGAGTACAGACTGTGCCTGTGGTCCCACGAAAGGCAATATCCAAAGGACATTGGAGAGGAAGCCACCATACAGCCATCATGGGGGCTATCAGAGGCTGGAAAGAACCCCAGTTTAAATTTATTATGATAATAACTTGAAGTTGGTAAAAATCTTCATAATTTCCTCTTTATTGTTCACAACTTGTCTCTTCCTTTATTAATTCTAAAGCTTTGAATGTGCCATGATGTTCTTAAATATACCAGCATGAAGAAGGATCAATTGTGTTCTGTCCTAAAGAACAGAATATTCTAGAGAATGATATGCATGTTATCACTGCTTCTTTACCAAAGTTAAAATTATATTAAAAGTAGATTATGGCTCTGAAAATGAAAAAACTCAGTTTTTATTTCACAGTTTTTAGATAGCTGTTATATTTATTCATTCACTTATTCACCATTTCATTAGTCAGTCTTTTGAAATATCTTTGGAACATACACTTTTTTCTCAGTGTTATTTTCGCAACTGTTAATACAAAGGCAAACTATTAAGACTTATGGGCTAGGATGTTATACACAACAAGAACATAAAAATATTATACTATTTAATTACAATATTTATATATGCTTGAGGAATGATCTCTGGATTATATGAAAACACTTTCATTTTAAATAATTTAATCTAAAACTAGAAATAGGATCAGGTTCTTGTTGGATGCCTTATTAATTTCAATAAAACATTAAACTCAGTCTTATAACCATTCATATTTTTAATTTATGTCATATACCATGTGATATTTATGGCAAATACACCAGGGCTTGTCTTAGACACAAGAACAAAGGCTTTGCATTTAGTCAACTCCCAAACATTTACATTATAATTGGACTTTGGGGCCAGAATCCTGTATTTTCTAACTGCTGGAATTTTTCCCATACCAACGACCAGCAACACTTCCCAAAGATAGGGCGCAATTCAAAACAGAGGGTGGAATCATTACATGTGATTATCATTCAATATGATTATCTATGTCCCTGGGCTATCTCCACATTTTTTATTCTTTGGGTGAAAGTTTTGCATAGAGACCTGTTTAATGAGCATTCTACCTGTCTTCCCTTCCAAGGGGAATCAGGACTTTATCTGGGAATTCTGGTTCTCATGTTTGGGGATTGGGACCATATACAAACATACTTCAGTGTGAAGATCTGCAGGGACTTCAGATGCGTGTAAAACCTGTTAGCACGCTTCCTGCAACAACCATTAAAGGGAGTCTCAGCAGATCTCTGTAAATTGGTAGGATAAGCTGAATCCTTTTCTTATTACTAATTCTGGATGTGTGGAGCAAGCATCTTGGAAATTTGCTAATTCAAATCAGACACAGGACTGAAAAGATCCCTGCTCTGTTCTCTCGTCTCATCTCTGCCCACTGATTGCCAAGTGGAAGTGATGGTAATAGACTTGCGAAATAGTGTCCAGCATCCCTACTGATAAATTAAACTGAGTGAGCATTTATACAGAATGATGAATAGTCATTACAGAGAGTATGTTTCACCTTAATATAATAAGAAACTTTTTTTTACCATAGAAATGGGAGAATTGATGGACGTGTTAGAGGGCCCACGATAATAGCAACTGTCTTTACAATACGTCTTCAAGGAAGACTAACCCACTTACTTAACATTAATAAAAACCAGTATGTCTCCCTTTCCTGCTTTTTGCATTGCCCCGGGCAATAAACCTTAGGATGGAAAGATTCACTGATGTTCACAGTCTCTGTATTGCTGGTGAATATGGAGAGCTCAAATCACAGTGCATAGTTTTAAAATCATATCAGAAGCTGTTTAGAAATTAATTTGCACTTTTCTTTATTATAATTAGAAGATAAAGTTAATAAAATTAGGTACACTTTAAATATTTTATTTGCCGAGAATGTATTGTCTTGGTAGACCTATAAGATGTTCATATTAAAAACAAATTAGAAAAAAAAATATTTGTAAAGAAGTAAAATTTCCTTTTTCAGGAACACTGGTGTATCAAACAAGAGTCTGAAAAAATAAGAGAAAACTGAAGCTGTTCCAGAGAAACTTTATTTCAATGACAAATAGTTACCAAAATAAGGAACAACACTGCATAGCTTTGCCTTCAGTTATATTGCAGTAGAAGAGGAAACACATAACGGGTAAGATACACACATATATTCTCCATTTCAAAAGTTAATTGCACAAATTCATAATAGATAATCAATCATTGCTCTTGGCTATGCTCTTTTTTTTGGTTTTGTAAAATTAAGAGTAAGTATAGTAAATATATTATCTCAAAGTAAAATATGTACTGAGTTCCTTGATTTGTAGCAAAGAAAAAATTTTTTTTAAGATGTTATTTTTTTCTTTTTAGAGAGAGGTTAAAGGAGGAAGAAGGAAAGGGAGAGAAGCATCAATGTACAATCAGTTGGTTACCTCTCACACACCCCTAACTGGGGATCTGGCCTGCAAGCCAGACATGTGTCCTCACTGGGAATCTAAATGGTGACCTTTTGGTTCACAGACCAGTGTTCAGTCCACTGAGCCACACCAGCCAGGGCACAGATGAAGTGTTTTGATGAGGGAGTGTTGCCACAGTGTTTTCCACCAAAACTTACCCATGCAATTCTTCTTGAATGCAGTAGTAGGAGTCAAGATATGGGACTGCTGGTGCAACAGCATCAGATTAGCACATTAGACTCATAGCTGATGGATGGGAGTAAGCATCTTTAAAACAAATAAACACCAGAGTTTCAAAAGAATGAGATTGTGGGAGAGCACAGCCTGATTTTTTTGTGTTCAATACATAGCTGGGTATCTTGTGATCCAGTTTCTTGAATATGCAAAATTATAATTCACTTGCTATTTCTATGTCAATTATAAAAGCCCTCAGTAAGGTAGAATGAGTTTCCAGGGCTGAAATAAGAAACCACATTTGAAAAATCATTCAAAACATGTTAATAACATTAACTACTGGTAACAATTAATGTGCATGTATTGTTATTGGGAGCTGTGCTACCTAACCTATGTATGTGCACTATTTCATGTAATTCACATAGTACAAGAATAGAAACACTTGGAAAAAATCACACAGCTAACAATTACAGACACAACAGGCAACAAGCCAACTCACCAACCAAACAAGCAAACAAAACACATTAAAGGTAAACTGTAAAACCCTACCATTAACCAACATCTTATACTCAGACTCTTTGTTTAACCTAATCCCATTACACTTCAGTAATATTTCCATTAGACATAGAAATAATGACGTCTGTTCTCTAGGACTCTCCTGCAGAGTAATGAGATCAGTGTTTCAGAACGCCTAGCACCACTCTGGGCACAGAGTAGGTGCACACTAAATAATTCCAGTGCTCTCACGCATTCACTTCTCTATCCAACTAAAGCACACTGATCAAGCTTTAACAAATCAAAACTGTAATAACCAAAAAAATCAAAACATGCTTTAAGCTGTTTAAAGAAAAGAAGTATAAGATGAAAAGGAATGGAATGGCTACCAGAACCAAAGAGCAGAGAAAAGTCTGAACGGCCAGAGTCTGAGTGATAGGACAGGACTGGATTATTTGGTAAAAGAAAGGAAGTGGGATTCAGTGAAGAGCACACAGTTTCTGACTGACACTGAGCAGAAGCAGTACTGAGGTGTAGTCTGTCTGTGGGCAGCTTAAGCAGAGCAGTGCAGCGGAAATTGGTGAGTTAAACCCCAGGATACTACCAGGTTCACACAGAAATACTGAAATTTCCAAGGATGATGTTGATGAGATATGGGGTGGAGAGGAGGTCTGTGGCAGCTAAGGAAAAATACCTGGAAGTCACTCTGGCTCCCCTGGTTCTTATAGGTAACTGTGTTTTATCTTTGGAAACATAAACATACACACACTCAGAGGCATGTGTGCATAAGTGAATACACATAGGAATGTATATATTCAAGAAATCACAAATATTAATATAATTCATATGTGCATATCAATATTAATACATATAATGAAACAGTGTGCATTCACACAATACAAACGCTAGCCAGCAGTGAATAATAAACCAGTGCCTTACTCAGACAGTTCTAAGAGTCTGAAATTGGTCTCTGGAGAGTTCCTGTTTTAGGATTTTGTGAAAAGATTCAGAGAAAACAAGATGTGAACAAAAAAGCTGATAAATACACAGATGGCATATGACAGATTCATATACTTGAAACATATATAACTTTATTAACCAATGTCACCCCAATCAATTTAATACAAATTTTATAAAAACACATAAAAGCCAATGACAGACAACAAAAAAATAAAGAAATAAACTGATTTTAAATGAACCTTTTAACAAGCTGGCATCAAACAGAGACAGCACCTTATTGTCTGTTCATCTCTTCATTGTCCCCATTCACTGATGAAAGCAACAACATCAATGGCACCAGGGAATCTCTCGCAGGTGACCGAGTTCATTCTCATGGGCATTTCAGACAGCCCAGAGCTCCAGATCCCACTCTTCTTTGTTTTCCTGGTCATCTATGGGCTGACCGTGGCATGGAACCTGGGCATCATCACCCTCACCAGTGTCGACTCTCGACTTCAGACCCCCATGTACTTTTTCCTCCGGCACTTGGCCGTGGTCAATCTTGGCAACTCTACTGTCATTGCCCCTAAAATGCTGGTTAACTTCTTGGTTTCCAAGAAAACCATCTCCTACTATGGGTGTGCAGTGCAACTGGGTGAATTCATACTTTTTGTTGTGGCTGAGATTTTCACACTTGCTGCAATGGCCTATGACCGCTATGTGGCCGTGTGCAACCCCCTGCATTACATGGTGGTGGTGTCTCCACAGGTCTGCCTTCTGCTGGTGTTCCTTATACACTTCTGCAGCCTGACCACAGCACTGACTGTCTCTTCTTGTGTGTTCTCTGTGTCCTACTGCTCTTCCAATGTGATCAACCATTTTTACTGTGATATTATTCCTTTATTAGCATTGTCATGTTCTGATACCTATGTTCCAGAAACTGTTGTGTTTACCTTTTCAGTAATCAATTTGTTTTTCTCTATGATCATTGTTCTGATATCCTACTTTAACATCATCCTTGCCATCTTGAGGATCCGTTCCTCTGAGGGGCGACACAAAGCCTTTTCCACCTGTGCTTCTCACTTGATGGCTGTCACTGTGTTCTATGGGACTCTTCTCTTCATGTATTTGCAGCCAAGGACCAACCACTCACTAGATACTGATAAAATGGCCTCAGTCTTCTATACTCTCGTGATACCAATGCTCAATCCCATCATTTACAGCCTAAGGAACAAGGATGGGAAGGACGCATTGAAGAGGTTCCTGCATAACCCATTTCAATCACTCAGACTAACATAAATGTAGAACTATCTTCATGAAGGGTTTTCTTTGGCCTCTGACAATCCCGCTGTTCAGAGGCAACTAAGAGTTTAAAACTCCATGAATTTTAATGGGAAAATCATTATCCTTTTTTCTTCCAACCTCAAACACCCAATTTTCCCTTTAGAAAAATGCATTAGTTGACCCAAGAAAACACAGTTATGTAAGCAATAAACAGCAATATTAAAATAAACACATTTTAAAACACAGTTAAACATAGTGAAAGATTTTTATAATTTCTAAACGAGGAAGAGCAAGCCTGAAAGCTCATGGTGAAGGTGCACATGGTCACTTCTTGGAAAGTGGTGGAGTGAGACCATCTTTCCTGCCACAGATATCTTTTGTTCAGCTATTAAAAGTTTTATTGTTTTTGTAGCATTTTTCCTTCAATTTCTCAACCTTTTGCAACCATTTTTGTCTTGAGCTTAAAAGAAATTTGTATCACAGAGAAAAAATGAACCTTTAGAACAAAATAAAAACTGAACAAAAATGCTTCAGTAGACATGAAAACAAGAAACAGGACATGCGGCTAAACAAATAAAAAATATGTAAAAGGGGATTTTACCTTTTTAAGCCTTTCATTTTATCTCTTCATTTGGTGGATATACACAAAAGTGCCAAGTATTGCTATTTATCCAAAAGTAACATATACTCACTCTTTCTAAATTATACTCTTACACTAAACACTGTTGTGTTGACTTCTTTATGCAATCATAACAATAAGCACTTCTTATAGCATTTTTATTACTGTCTTTTGGAATGAAATGTTATTAAATAAAAAAAAGTTGTCCTCGAAGTGACACCAATTCTTAAGGGCACCCATCACCTCCACCACTGCCCCCAATGTCGACCCTCAATACCTGCCCTATCTCTGTACATGCAACACTTTACTAACATTTAGTAAAGAGAGTGGGTGCAACATGCAAGTCAAGATGATAAAATTTGAACCAGTTCACAACCTTTTCTAATTCAAAAGTAAAACTGAGAAACTTTAAGGTTTTCCATGGAGATTTTCTGGCCCCTTAAGCTCTGGATGAATTTGGTTGGAGCACTGATGCTTTCTCACTGGAAGTCTGCAGGACTTCATACCAGGTGTCCAGTTGTCCTGATTCACATAGATCATGGCTGCTTTCCAAAGGGCAGGTTCCACTACCACCTCCCTGAAAACAAAAAAGTCCTTTCTCAGAAATCATTTGAAAATGAAGGAAACTCACTGCAGATACAGTGGAAGGAGGCCAGGTAGAGGTTATGGTATAGCATCAGGCCTCCTGCTCAGAGAAACTGAACTGCTGAATTTCCCAGTCACCTGTCCATGTTCCCCAGCCTTACAGAGGAACCATTGTGCTGGCTCCTCTCTCTCTCACTCCTCCTTCTTGCCTCTCCTTTCTTTTTTTCTCTGTATTTCAATTATGTCATAAATTTTTTTTTCTATCCCTCTTACAAATAGAGCTATTACTTTATGGAGCTTGAGATCCTCCTATAAATTATACCCCCAGTTGTGACCTTCTATTCCAAGCTTCTCTACAGGACTGGTTTTGTTCTTTCAATACTTATAAAGACATTTGTATAAACAACCACCATTATCTCTGTTAGAGCAATATTATTGAAAAAAGGGGCTGTGAATACAAGTCTTTACTTCATCTCACAAAATGTACATGAATTGGGGTTAACAATAATATTGAACTAAATTCTAAAATATGTATTTCTAAATAAATATCAGAATATATATTTCTTATTAAGTCAGTCTAACTACAATAGCATTTTTGAGCTATAAAAGTCAGAGAAGGTTACTAACGATAAAAAAACACCGCTTTAGAAAATATCTCTCTCAAAGATCCAATACAATATAAAACTGAGTGATAAAGGTAATTCATGTTTTCACAATCATAAAACATGATTATATTAAGAAATGGACTGATGATATTATATTTTATTAATTTAAACCCCATTATGAAATAAACTGAGTACGAAACTTGAATGATAAGATATGGATACTTAAAATATTGCTTCTTAATCTCTGAATACTCAAAAGAGCTGGTCATTAAGTTAGAATACAGTATTTGGGTGGTCCCTTATCCAATACGACTAGTATCTTTATAAGAAAGGATAATAGGACACAGACACTCAGAAAACAGAATGTGAAGACACAGGGGGAAGATGGCTGTGCACGAACCAAAGAGAAAAATCCCAGAAGAAATCAACCTGCTTTAACTTGATCTCGGACTTCTACATTACAGAACACTGAGAAATAAATTTATGTGGTATAAACCACTAACTAGTCTATTGTACTTTGTGACGGCAGACCTGACAAACTAATGTAGTCACTATCAGCGTATATGTCAATATGTGTGAGTGCTGTGTTTCCGAGAACGAATTAAGTAAGAAACAAATAAATGATACAGTTTTCCTGCTTGTGTAGAAAATGCACAGGTGGACGTTTCCCTGTGACCTTAAAAACAAAAGGTGTAAGATGAATAACAAGACACAAGTATGCTAAAACAAAACATTTTATTATAACTTTTTGAGAAGAAGACACCAAATATCATTCTTATTTTATTTATATTTAATGGTTAGAGAGAAAATGTACTTTATTCATACACCATTTTTCCCAAACACTCTTTTCATTGCCGCCTTCACATCTTTGTTCCTGAGACTGTAGATGATGGGATTCAGCATGGGAATCACGATGCTGTAAAATGTTGACACTATCATGTCATGGTCCAAAGCATAGCTGGAACTCGGTCTCACATACATGAAGAGGATTGTTCCATGAAAAACTGACACTCCAGTTAGGTGAGCACCACATGTAGAGAAGACTTTTCTCCGACCCTCAGCAGAATGCATCCTCAGAATGGCCAACAGAATTAAACCATAGGAGATCAGGACAATCAGGACAGTGACCATCTCAACGGTGCCCACCAAGTAGAAGAGTAGAAGCTGGTTTGTGTGAGTGTCAGAACACGCAATAGCAAGGAGAGGAGGGATGTCACAAAAACACATGTCTGATTTCATTGGAGGCACAGAAGGGTAGCCTAAATGTGGCCACTGTGTGCACACAAGCATGCAAAATGCCACTGACATAGGAAGCAATGATGAGTGGCACATAGACTCTGGGTGACATGCTGACTGAATACAGGAGAGGGTTGTAGATTGCCACATAGCGATCATATGCCATTGCAGCCAAGAGGAAGCAGTCCGTGGTCCCAAAAGTAATTGCGAGAAACATCTGTGTTGCACATCCAAGGAGTGAAATGACTTTATTCCTTGAAAGAAAATCTACTAACATATTTGGAGTAATTATTGAGGAAATGCAGGCATCCACTGATGATAGCACACACAAAAAATAGTACATAGGGTTGTGCAGCCTGGAATCCCCAATGACCAATACAATCAGCCCTAAATTTCCCATCAGAGTGAACAGGTAAATTGCTAGAAATAGGAAGAATAAGATAATTTGCAGTTCTAGATTGTCTGTGAAGCCCTTCATTACAAATATAGTAATTTCGGTGACATTCTTCATGTCAAAACCTCATCAAAAGAACTTGAAGATATTTACAGCATTACTACTGATAGTGTTCTGACCAAATGAACAAATTTGTGACTCAGTTAAAGTGACCTATGTCTTCATATTTCTTTCTTTTTTAAAACTTATTTTAATTGTTGTTCAAGTACAGTTTTCTGTCTTTTACTCTCATATTTGTTTCTTTTCAGTAAATAATACCTCAGCTGCAGTTCAAGAACCAGGACCATGGCCAAGGGTCAAAGGTTGATGCCGCTCACTACAGAATAAAATGGAAAATTTGGGTTTTAACTCCCAGGCTCAACTCATATTATTTAAAACTGAGAAGTCAAGTTAGTAATTCACCAATGAATTCCATTAATTGTTTTCCTACTAAGTGACAATGAAACACAAATAAACAACTAAAAAACATTTTATTATTTCATTATGACATTAATTTTTATCTCAAAACAAAGTAAATATTGAAAGTGAACTTATATTACTAAAAGTGAATCTTTAAAATAAGTTTAAATATAGAACGTGTTAAATCAGCTTTGTTTGACACACTAACACCGAAATGAATTGTAATTTTTTGTGAGTTACACTCTAAAATCTTCCCACTCCCTTATGTTATTGAATAAAAAATAACTCCTATGTGGAATCTAAGGAACAAACTGAACTAACAGGGAAGACAGAGACAGACTCATAGATGGAGAGCAGATGACAAGTAGTGTGGGTGGGATATTAGAGGGTGCAGGGATTGAGGGACAAGGGAAAAGGACTCATGGACATGGTCAACAGTGTGATGATAGCTGGGGAAGAGGATATAAGGGAATGAAATGGTAAAGGAAAAATTACCATAAAGATTAAAATAAAATAATCCATATTACCTTAAGAACATGGATAATGATTTAATATAAAATTGTATGACAGTTTGTGTGTCATTCGGTTTGGTTTTCAAGTGTTCAACATTATATTATCTTTTGGGGGCAAGTATTTGTTCATTTGTATTCTTTTTGGAAATCTAAATTCTTAATACATGTTCATCTACTTTCTCAAAATTCTGTACTGAAAATGAACGAATGATATGAGAAGACAAGGAATATATTTTTTCTTTTAGAGTATTATACTTAGATAATGTTGATTTTGGATTCAGTGAAATAACAACTAGATAAAAGGTGCAGTTAAGTTCAGAAAGATCAGTATCTAGACATATAACAAGAGTAAGAAATAATCATCGCACCTAGACAGAAAACTTTTATTTAAAAGTAAATGAACCCAGGAAATCAGCTAGAAGTTATAGAAAAAAATCTTTCCTTCATGGTCCAATGGTTGTTTAAATAGGAGTCAAAGTGATACAGGAACCTGAACTGATGGTGTCATTTTTAGCCCATAATATAACACCAGTGAGAGGATGCATTTTGTTCAAGTGTGTTATCACATTCATTTATTTCATTTTTTATATGCACCCCTAGAAAATCTGAGTCAGTGTTAAGGGCACATAATCTGCTGCTAATTATATTTTGTACATTATTTTAATTCAAGCTCCATTTTCTATGTGTTAACATGAGCCCATTAATGAGAGAGGGAACCATTTGGAATCAAAGACTGAGAAGTCCTACTACCTTTTTCCTAGAAAACTCTGATTGTTAAAACACTGCATTCACTTCAGTAAAATTGTTTTCACTGTTCATATTGCTCATTTACATATTTGTCTATTTATTATATTTTCAAAAGTATACATTGTAAGTAATATATAAATCTTTGCTTATAAAACAATTCCCCAAATGCAGAAATACACAGAGCAAAACATGACACTCTCCTTCCAGTTCCTCCTTCCACCCAATTTGCTGTCTCCTCCAGAGATAACAGTTGCTCTGGTCGTCCTTCCACGCTGTGTCTTTTCATATACACTTAATGTGTGTTTGTCTATGTACGCTTAAGAATTAATAAAATCATCCTTTGCAAAAAAACAAAAATAGAGAACAAAGCACATACTAAAAATCTTCTGGGAAAGATCAAGTCAGGACTACCTAGAAGAATTGTCAATAGCAGGAGAAAACATTATCATATAATTATTGGGAAGATTAAAGGAAAGAAAACAGAAGCTACTCATATCAAACATCAGAGAAGGCAGAATTTAGTTTGAATCCTGTGTCCTGAAACAAAAACTTTGGAACATAAGTTGGAGCACTTTAACCACTCTCCTGATGAATTGAACGTTTTTGAGCTACTCTGACACAATAAAATCCTTTTCAATACTTTATTTCATTTTAAAAATCTTTTCTTCAATTCCCAGTTTTGCTGCTTTATTTAAAATAGAAATTCTGAAAGATTTTGTTGTGCATGAATCTGTGTCTCACAGTTTGGAAAGCATTTGACATTTTCTGTGACTTGAAGTGCATCAACATTTAAAAATATTGCTCCCCTAGAAATTACATGTCTGATTCTTCAATATACCATAGTAATAATTGCTTTGGGGATGACCTATACGTATTACTATATAAACTTGTTGTTTTTCTTCTTGTAATTATTTTATTTTATTTTTTATGGTTGTTCAAGTACATTTGTCTCCATTCCCACCTTCCATTCTTACCAAATAGACTGAAAAAACACAGTTCTTTTACATTTAAGGAATGCCATGGTGAAGGATGACATGACAATTGACCAAAGAGAGGGTCTGATGAAAGAATTTGTGTAGGTGAGGTCAGAACAAAAGAGACAAAAGTAACAAAACAAACTTTGATAAATGTGATGCTGTCAATCTGTGTTGTAATGCTGTTAAAAATTACAAGAAAAAACCTCCACCCCAAAAACAGCTCTTTTCATCAATTCCATGAAGCCCCCCAGTACAAGGAAAATGATATAATATCTGGAATTTGAAAGTATGTGCTCAGCTCCATCATTAAAAGTCATGTGTGATGTTAGCTTCCCTCCACAATTTACTCTTCTTTAAATAGCAGTAAATTTAAACTGGCAGAGCAGATGCAATAATGCACAGACACAGATGAATTAGATAGGATTTAAATATGATTCATATGAGCAGGTATTAATTAAAACAATAAGTATTTAAAACAAGTTTTTAAAAATATGTCAATTTTTATTATAAATTTAACATGCACATGTAAGTGAAGTTTGTCACTACATGTATTCACTTTCAAAAATTAGCTAATATTGGTCCACAACACTCATGGCATAACCACATCATCGAAAAACAGAGGTGACCAGAGCTTTGAACTAGATATCCTGTTTTTATCTACATGTAATATTTTCATTTTGTGATGATTACTTTGCACTTGAACATTTCTCTATTGGATTAAGTCTAATGAATTTTACTATAATTTTAGTTTTTCTTCTGTGCACTCTTCTGTGTCTGGATTAGAACATAAAGAGAATTGTGAGTTGTATAATTTATTAAAACAGTACTAAAGATACACACAGGTCACCATGACACATTTTTTCTACATTGAAGTGGGCTTAGTTTTGCACTGAGCAAATAAGATAATGAAAAGCACCATTGTAAATACTTTCCTTAAATGTCTCTCACAACCATCATTTCTGACAGATGGGTGTGAATGAAATTCATTAGGACATAAGGATAGGGCTCAGAGTTATAATGAGAAAATTACCATATAACTTAAAAAGTTTAGTAATATAATATCAACCTTTATGAATTAAGGTAAACCCACTTCCAATAATAGAACATTAATACTTGGCAGACTACCACAGAATCCTGGGCTCAGTATTGAGACACCGAGCTTGCACAGGAGGAGAGGAATGACAGCAGCCACTTGTCAAGCTGAGGGAAAAGACTTCTGCTCACACCACTGTATCTCACCTGTGTAGCAACTCTCACTTGAGAGAGTACCAGAGCCGGAGTCACTCCCAGTCACCCTCAGGGGGAAGGCACTTTCCACTTATCCCCCATACACCATGGCTTCATTCTGCAACTGTCCTCCTCACTCCCTGCCCAACAGAAATACTCAGCACATGGCCTTGATGTATTTGAATTTTTTTAAATGATTAAGACTACTGAAACCTTAGTAAGTAAGTAGTGATCTGAAGTGGCTTCTACATAACATAGATAACTAAATAAACATACAGAATTTTTTATTTTCCTCATTATATGAAAATAGCACCCAGCTAGGGAATGCATCAAATATTTTCTTGCCTTCTATTGGGAAATTTACTGTTTTGGTACTTCATGGTGCTCTGACATTCTTTCATCAGAATAATGAAAATATGCACTCTATTGGGAGCATTCTCAATTTCCTTAAGAAATAAATGCAATGTTTTTTTATTCTAGGAAGTATTGTCACTCAACTCTTAGTCTCTGCAATCATCAGACTGTGATGAACTCAACTGTGCAATCAATAGGCAACAACCAAAGGGCTTAGCATTGAGATTTCATAACATATATTTGACCCATTATTTTAGATCTTACCTATTAAAACATTCTGCATACTTTCTGAAACTTCCTCTTACCTGTAGAACAAACAGCAAATGCATGTTTAGGTTCATTATAAATATGGTTTGTTTAGATTGCTTATATCAACCTATTCAACTTTGATAAAACCCACAGGGGATGCCCCAAGGGGAATATACCCCAATTACTTTCTGGCTTAAAATAGCAACATGATAATTTATTTAATAACAAAAAGTAAGCAGGTCTGGAGTACTATTCTACATGTTGATATTTAGAAAATCAATAAAGATATTTTCGGTTCTTTGATCAGCTAATGCATATGCACACAAACAGTAAACATGCATAGGCAAACCTAAACACAAAATAGAAAATTTTAACATAGGTAGAGGGGGAGGCCCAGTAAACATTTTATTTTTCTTCCATTTTCCAGAAGCACTCCACCTTTACCCAGGCTCAATCAGAGTGTCACAAAAGGACAGTGACAGACTGATGTAGTGTGAGAGGTCCCTGAGGATCTCTGAAGCAGGCAGCTCATGCTCCTGTTAAGAAGGTCAGGCCTTCACCTGGAGGGAAAAAGTGCTGAGAAGAGTGTCAGTTAGTAGGGCAGGTACAGCAGGAAGGTGAGGGTTCAGCAGGGAGGGAGCTTCTGGAAGATGTAGGGCTGAGAATGTTGTTACACGTCTTCTTGGAGAAATGTCTGTTCAGGTCCTGCACCCATTTTTAAATTGCATTGCTTGTTTGGGCTTCAGTTAAATAAGTTCTTTATGTATTTTAGATTTAACCCTTTATCATAGCTGTTGTTGGCAAGTATCTTCTCCCATTTAGGTGGTTGCTTTTGTGTTTTGTTGGCAATTTTTTTGTTGCTGTGCAGAATCTTTTTAGTTTGATACAGTCTCATTCACTTATTGTGTGTCTTTTCTTCCCTTACCTTTGGGGGTCAGTTTCATAAAATACTCCATAAGAGTAAGGTCCATAAGTTTAGTACCAATGTTATCTTCTATGTAATTTATTGTTTCAAGTTTTACATTAAGGTCTTTGATCCATTTCAATGTAAAACAGCACATTAACAAAATAAAGGATATAAATCACATGATCATATTAAGAGATGCAGAAAAAAGCATTTGACAAGATATGACATCTATTTTTGATTAAACACTCAGTAAAATGGGTATGGAATGAAAGTACATCAACATCATAAAGGCCTTACAGGACAAACCCTCGTCTCATATCCTATTCAATGGTGGAAAACTGAGAGCTTTCCCTGTAAGATCAGGAACAAGACAAGGATGTCCACTCTCACCACTGTTATGCCATGTATGACTATGACTAGGTTTCCTCACCACAGCAATCAGGAGAGAGAAAGAAATAAAAAGCATCCAAATTGGAAATGAAGAAGTGAAGTTGTCACTTTTTGCACATTAAATGATTCTTTATATAGAAATCCTGAAAGACTCCACCAAAAAATGTGTACAATCTGTAAACACAGTATAAAGTTGCAAAATACAAAATCACTGTGGCAATTCATTGCATTCCTATATACCAACAATGACATTTCAGAAAAAAGAAATGGAAACAGCAGATCCGTTTGCAATTGCAAAGAACAGAAAAAATACTTTGGAATAAACTTAACAAAGGATATGAGGAGTATATACACTAAAAACTTACAAAGCACTATTAAGAGAGATGGAAAAAGGCACAAAGAAGTGGAAAGGTATTGAATTAACAAAGTTAAAATATCCATATTACCCAAAGTAATATACAGATTTAATGCAATTCCCATCAAAATCTCAATGACACTTTTTAAAGACATAGAATGAAAAAGAAATCATAAGACTTGTATGAAACAAAAAGTACCCCAAATAGGCAAAGCAACCCTTAGATAAAGGAACAAAGTCACAGGTAGCACACTTTCTGACTTCAAATTATACTACAAAGTGGCAATAATCAAAACTGCAAGCTAAGTGAATGAAGCCAGTCAGTGAAAGATAAATACCACACGGTCTCATTTGTATGTGGAATGTAATGAACACAACAGTAACAAATGCTTAAATACATGAAACACAGTGACACCTGCTGGCAAGGAAGGGGGATGGAATATGGTGAAGTATTAGCCAAAGAACAATTATGCACAACACCTGGGCAAGGACAACAATATGGGCACTGACTCAGGGAGAGGAGAAGGTGGGGTTGGGTGGAGAAGAGAAAGGGAGAGAAAGCGAGAACTACTATAACAGCATAAACAATGAGAAATAAATAAAGTTTTTTTTAAAAAAAAACATATTACTGGCAGAAAATCTGACACACAGAACAATGGAACAGAATGGAGAGCTCAGAAGTCACCCCAAATGTGTGTAGGCTAATAATTTTTGACAAAGAATCCAAGAACATACATACAATGAAGAAAGGAAAGCCTCCCCAATAAATGTTGCTGAGAAAATTAAAAAGCCACCCACAAAGAATGAAAATAGATTACCATTTGCCTACACACACAAAAATTAACTCAAAATGGACTAAAGGCCTAAATGTAAGACTTGAAATAATAAATTTCATAGGAGAATTCATAGATACTAAACTTATAGACATTGGTCTTCCAGAATATTCCATGAATATGACCCCAAAGTCAAAGGGACACATATTGAAGGCCAACAGATATATGAAAAGAGGCTCAACTTCACTAGCTATTAGGGAAATGCAAATCACAACTACAATGAGCCACCACCTTGCACCTGTCAGAATGGCTATCATCATCAAGATTAGTAATAGCAAGTGTTGGAGAGGTTGTGGTGAAAAAGGAAAGCTTTCATTCCCGGCTGTGGAAATGTAAAGTGGTACAGCAGTATGGAGTGCAGTGTGAAGGTTACTCAGAATTTAAGAATAGAGTTACCATATAACTCAGCAACCATTCTTCTGGCTATATCTACATGAATATTTGAAAACACTTATTTGCAACAATATATGTGTCCCCTGTGTTCATTGCAGCATTGTGCACAGTGGCCAAATCATCATAAGAACCGAAGTGTCCTTTGACAGGTGATAGGATAAGGAAGCATGGTGCATCGGTACAATGGGGTACTACTCAGACAGGAGAAAGGATACGACCTTGCCATTTGTGTCAATATGAAGGGTCTTGAGGATACCATACTGAGCAAAAATAAGTCAAATAGAAAAAGTCAAGAAGCATATGATTTCACTCATGTAGAATATAATACTGAAAACAATAAATAAACAAATAAGAAAAACAAAAACTCACAGATACAGCAACAGTATGGCAGTTACCAGCTTAAGGGGGGTGGGATGTTAAAGGGAAAAGGGGTCAAATGTATGGTCACAGAAGAATATTTGGTGTTGGGTGGTGAGCACACAATTCAATATGCAGATGATGTATCATAGAATTATATTCATGCAACCTACCTAATTTCATTAACTAATGTTACCCCAATAAATTTAATTTTAAAAAGGATATATCCTAGTGCTAGTCTGCAGACTGGTGCATTGGGTCCTTAAGACAAGTCCTCATGCAACTCAAATTTTGATCTTTGTCTTTGCCTGATCTCTATATTCTAATGTTCTATTAAACAGAATGCTGCCATTATGTGCACACTGTCCCATCTCTGCTGTCAATAATCATGGTTCGGGTATTCATATCTTCTCTCCTCTACTAAATGCCAATCATCTTAACTGTATGTCTCATACCACTTAGAAGTGTAGTCCATTAATTTAAAAACACAGTTATTTTTATTAAATCACTGTGAATTCATTTAGAGCTTATGCTTTCAGATTATTTCATTATGTACTTGGTTAGAGGATTCTGAGACAATAAAGAGGTTATATTCCCAGACGAAACTGATTTCAGAGAATTTAAGTTATCAACCCATGGCACAGAGCTATTGTGTATCAGAGCTAGAGATCTTTGTTCTATGTTATTCAATTTCTTTTCCAGTCTTGCTCAAAATTTTTCCCCAGTGAAATGCCACTTTATACTACAGTCCAAAGGGCATTTTTGTAATCATTTTGATCATATTGCTTATTGTCCCACAATTATCCTCTTGTTTACTAGGTAACACAACAAAGTCATCTTGATACATTTTCTGTCCCAGAGGAGAATTAGTGTCTTTTCTCTGTGGAGTGTCCCTGTGGACTTCAAGAAGTGCTTGAGAACCTGGTATAAGAAGAATCCAAATGCTTCGTGCTCATAGCACATCCTCACTGAGTGAGCAGTTCATGCCCACAGGTAAGAGGAAGGGTTTTCCATCACCTAAAAAATGTCAGGTGTTACAATCCTGAATCTCAAACTAGATTATCTGCTTTAACAGGTAAGTCTGAGGTGGAAATTTCTAGTTAACTTAGAGCTGAATTTAAAATTGAATGACAAAATTTGGGGAAATATCAGGGAGACTAAGAAAGGTACAACATATTATGACAACCAATTTGTAAATTAGAAATCGGATTTAATTTTTCTTGATGGAAGATAACAGAATTAAGGTAATAGAAATAAGGGACTATTTTTTAAATTTATGAAAATTAGTAAATGAAAAATTACCTATCAACTAACCATTGGGTATATAACATTGTGAAATCATATTTTTTCTCATGAAAGGGCATAAATGAATTTAAAACTCCTTTTGCTAGGTTCCTAATTGATCTAGGAGCCACTTTAATTTGTTTCTTTCTAAGAAATATATAACAGTTTACTTGACCTTGTGGTTTTGTAAATGAATTCGGATACAAGAGGATGTTATTTTGCATTGTTTCTGGGGGGATAACATTTCCAAATTTGCAGCATTTCACAATGAGACCTTTTTATGGTCCACCAAAAAACAGCTTCATTGGAAGACAGAAACCCCTGGGCTTGCATGCTGGCTGTGCTAGTAACTGTGAGCATGATCAAGTTATAGGTCAAGCTGATTCCCAGTTTTCTCATCTATAAAAGGGTTTTGAATTAGTTTGCAGGTTGCTGTGTACAAAACATAAGGTAATGTGCACCAAATTTCTAACACCCAGCAGCCACTTCATGACGTGTTGTAGCTGCTATGATAGCTTGGCTTTGTCTCAGGCTTAGTGTTTGTACCACCTTTCTCAGGGCTGGATGGTGACGTTTGCTTTCTGACTGGGTGTGCAGTGAGGAGCTCATTCAACTTTAGTTTTCCAGAATGATCATGTTTTTATTAAACGTTGAAATCTAATCTATGTCTGTCTAATGTTTGTCTCTTCAAGTGCAATTAGTTAGATGTAAACACAATCAGTTCTAATGTCCATAAACATTAGTTGACAAAATGCCTGTTTGAAGAGTATCCTCAATGAAGTAGATGAACCTCACACATCTTGTCTATCATCCCTCCCATTCCCTACAGTGAGGAAGCTATTTGCTCTAATGGAACATAATTCAGATTAAAATATACCTTCATTCATAAACCACTACCTTGCACTACAGATGAACTCAGAGAAAGCAAGAGTTATGAGAATATTATTATGCTCACAATTATCAGAAGAATATAAGCAAACATGTTGTTCTTTTACTGTGTTGCTTAGAGTCAAACAGAAATGTATTTTAAAGCTCTATATTTTTAAGGGTCTTGATACCACAGAATATTGGGGGCTCGCTGGATATCATCTCATGAGGAAGGTATTTAAATATATCTTAAGTACCATATTGAAAAGCACATGTAGAACTAAAAGAAGAATACTTAGCTTCTAGTTTGGTGTTCAGTTACTGCTCAATACTTTGAAGAAATACTAATTTCATAACTCCCTGTTCACATGTTGTAGTTAAATAAAATTTGGAAGCCATGTTTTATATGGATGTATCCTCACATAAAATAAACACACTTCAATATGCATTGTAATGCATCTCATAAATAAGCACTCTGGAATCACACCATGTTCATATTGTTGAACAAGATATGTCTGAAAATTTGATGAATCTTAGTTATTCTCCAGTTTAGAGAAATAAAGTAACTTTTTTAAGATTATAATGTCACTAGATGCTAATCTGAGTTTTTTTAAAGATTTTATTTATTGATTTTTTTAGAGAGGGAAGGGAGGGAGAAAGAGAAAGAGAGAGACAAACATCAATGTGCAGTTGCTGGGCACCGTGGCCTGCAACCAGGCATGTGCCCTGACTGGGAATCGAACCTGCGATGCTTTCATTCTCAGCCTGTGCTCAATCCACTGAGCTACGCCAGCCAGGGATTGAAATTTTTAATACAAGGTTTTAGAAGACAAATATAATGTTCTTAATCTTACACAATTGCATCATCTCAGACACATCATTAAGTAAAGGTTAGAGCAGTGCTCTTGCTGAAATTTCTCCTGTGTGTAACAGTCAATGTGTATTTTGTAATGGATACCTTTCATAGACTACACAATGATCCATTTTCTGAAGTTGCTTGCAAACTTTTGGTTGTTTTCACTGTGCTTCTTCTGATCTGCCTAATGCCTGTTTTGTCCCTGAATCTGTCGGGGCAAACATGGGTGAGAGAGAGAGAGGGAACAAGAAATTTTGTTAAACAGAAATAAAATTTGTTGTAATGCCCAAATAATACACTAATACATACTTATATTATTCATTGATTTTATTTTGTTTTATTAATGTAACTATTCAAAGTAAACCAAAAATGACTATGACATCTGTGTGTTTGTGTTCTCAAGAGTATAGTAGTCTGTATTTACACAGAAGGTGAAATGTAGCTTAGCTGTATTTTTTTAGTTTAGAATCTCTAAGGATTAAATGAGCATTTTGTGGGGGGGTGGAGCAATTTGTATCCCCACATTTAAAAAATCCATTTATTCTTCGATTTAAAGTATTCCACATGGATCTGGGAAGACCTTTCTGGAAAATAAAATCATGCAGACATTCTCATTTTTTTTCTTGATGTGTGAGCATTGACAAAAATGAGTGTTCTCGGTCACATGTGTAAGTCACTGGTATGTCCCTGGGCCCATACACTGAGGTTTTTCACTCCTTCCATCTGTGACACGCTGAAGGGGAAACAAGAGCCACACTCCCGAAATCTTGCTCCTAGATGTGGTAGATGCTGCCTTTCATTGTGTTTAAACCGTGAAGAATTCAGCCCAGGTACAGGTACGCTTCCCTTTTTTTATGTACTGTCTTCTTTTTTCACATTTTCCTGAATGAGAAACAGTCTAGAGGCAAAGGGAAGCATTCTAGAAATAAAACACTACCTTGTGGCTCTTGTTGTAATTTTGCTTTTTATAATACTAGCTTTTATAAATGTTATAAGCTGTTATTGGGTAGTTTTTGCTTTATAATAATTTTAGTGACTCCTTAAGAAACTGTAATATATTGAAACTGTCATGATTTATTTGTGACATACATAAGTCTTAAAAGTGCACCCAAGCATTTTACAAGACCAATGAGTATATAAACAGAAAGACACCTTTCACTGGCATTAACTTAAATTGGAAAACTATTCACAATGTAATACACTGTGCAGGCCTAAATGCACAACTTGGTGATAGGTGTACCAACAAAGAAAACTGAACAACCAAACCAAACCAAACCAACGTTCTATTATGACTTGTGTACAAGGTGCCTCCCCCACTGTCAGGAAGTACTAGTGGAATGGATTCCAGTCAAAAGAAGATATACATGGTTTGGTGGGAAAAAGGCTGGCCCAACACAAGTTGAAATATAAGTCTAACGTAGCTTATTTTCTAGTCATCTGGGAATAATCTAAAATAATTTTACATTTTTCTCATGTAAATACAATACAATTCCAATTTATACACAATCTTGCCATATAAGTGCAGTTGCTTTCCTTTTAACAATTGTAAATGGTAAGGAAAGGCATCTCACACACAATGTAGGAAATCTAGAGTTCCTATTCAGATGTATCCTTTCTATTACAATTTTGGATTAAATCTTCTGTATTTATTAATCTTTATGAATGTTAAAATGATGGGATATGGAAACTAGGTGGAAGTAAATTTGAAAGAAAATAAATTGGAAATTAATACACATAAGTTGAGATTTTTTAAAAATATGGCAAATTTAGTCAATCATTTAACCAAAATTTCTTTAATTTAACAGGGTAATGCGCTCAATGGCCACAGCTCCTTCATCACTGGCAATTCCCTCACCACCAAGAATTTCCTATGCCCTTTAAGAAGGGGACAAAGTTAATTAAGGGGATAAAATATAGTAGATGTTATTTTTAACAATACTGCTTTAAAATATATAAATAAAAACAAAATGTCACAGTTGACTTCAAATTTTGATTTACACAAGATTCACATTAAAAATGTGACTGAAATCACTATGTTTATATTGACAGGATTCACAGGTAATTTTGAGGTGCAAGTCCTTCTGTTTTTACTATTTCTAGCTATCTATCTTTTCACACTGATAGGAAATTTGGGAATGGTCATATTGGTCACTATGGACTCTCGGCTGCACAACCCTATGTACTATTTTCTGAGTGTGTTGTCCATTTTGGATGCCTGTTATTCTTCAGTTGTTACACCCAAAATGTTGGTCAATTTCCTGAATGAAAACAAAGCCATTTCTTATTTTGGGTGTGTAGCACAAATGTTTTTCTTTGCTACGTTTGGGACCACTGAGTCCTTCCTCTTGGCTGCAATGGCATATGATCGCTATGTGGCAATCTACAACCCTCTCCTGTATTCAGTCAGCATGTCACCCAGAGTCTATGTGCCACTCATCATTGCTTCCTACATCGCAGGCATTTTGAATGGCTCTATACACACAGTGGCCACATTTAGCCTATCTTTCTGTGCCTCCAATGAAATCAGACATGTCTTTTGTGATGTCCCTCCTCTCCTTGCTATTGCCTGTTCTGACACTCACACAAACCAGCTTCTACTCTTCTACTTGGTGGGCTCCCTTGGGATGGTCACTCTGCTGATTGTCCTGATCTCCTATGGTTTAATTCTGTTGGCCATTCTGAGGATGCGTTCTGCTGAGGGGAGGAAAAAAGTCTTTTCTACATGTGGCTCTCACCTAACTGGAGTGTCAATTTATCATGGAACCATCCTCTTCATGTATGTGAGACCAAGCTCCAGCCACGCTTTGGACCAAGATATGATAGTGTCGATATTTTACACCATTGTGATTCCCATGCTGAATCCCCGTCATCTACAGTCTGAGGAACAAAGATGTGAAAGCGGCAATGAAAAGAGTGTTTGGGAAAAATAGGGTGTTTCAATAAAGTATCTTTTCACAGATAAAAATGAATTAAAAAAATTGAAAGTATGTTCTATGCCTCAATATTAAAAAAAGATATGATGACACATGTATGGTTTTCTTGCCAGAATGGTTATCATCAGTACATCAACAAATAATTGTTTGCTAAGATGAGGAGAAAAGGAAACCCTCGGGCACTGTAGGTGGGAATGCAGGTTGGTGCAGCCTCCGTTCAAAGCGGTATGTAGTTAATGAAAAATGTAAAGATAGAGCCCTGACCACTGTGTCTCATCTAGTTGGGCACCATCCCACAGACTGAACAGTCTCCAGTTAGGTTCCCTGTCCTGACAGGTGCCTGGGTTATAGGTTTCATTCCCTGGTTGGGGTCATTTAAAAGAAGCAGCCAACTGATCTGTGTTTCTCTTTTGCTTCAGTGTTTCTTGCACTGCCTCTCTCACTCCCTTCCCCTCTCCTAAAAAAAGTAAATAAATAAAACCTTTTTAAAATCTAGCTTACAAAAAACTTAAACATTAGAGTTGCAAGATACAGCAAGGATAAGTGGTGATGGAAGGAAACATAACTGGGAGTGATGAACTCACAATCCAATTTACAGATGATGTAGTGTAGAGCTGAATCCTGAAGCATATTTAATTTTCTTAAACAATGGCAATCCAATAAATTCAATGAAAAATAAATTAAAAATCTTAAAAATTAAAAAATATTTTTAAAATATAAAAATGGAACTGCCTTAAGACCCAGCGATTTCACTTCCAGAAATATATCTGGAGAAAACTAAAAAGCTAATTTGAAAAAATATATGTACCTCTATCTTCATTGCACAGTTATTTAAACAGCCAAATTTTGGGAGCAGCTAAAGTACTTACCAGTAAGTGAGAAGATAAAAAAGTTGTGGTAGTGTACACAATGGAATACTACTCAGCCATAAAAGAGAAAGAAATCTTACCTTTTGCAACAGATGGATGGGGATTGAGGGTATTGTGCCAAGTGAAATAAGCCAATCAGAGAAAGGAAAGAACCATATGATTTCACTTTTATCTGGAATCTAATGAACAAAATAAGGTAACAAACAAAAGAGAAACAGATTCATAGACACGGAGAACAGACTGACAGTTGTCAGAGGAGAGAGAGGTTGGGGGGAATGAGAGGAAAAAAGTTAAGGGACTAACCAGTATAAACTTTGTAGTTATGGGATAACAACAGAAATGTAGATTACAACACAGGAACTATGAGGTCTGTCCAGAAAGTATCTATCCATGTAATATGAAAAATAGAGGGCATTTATTGAAGAAGATACAAGATACAAGAAACATTGTAGATAAGACAATGACATCTCAATCCTCTTTGAAGTAAGCACCTTGGAACCTCACACAGTTCTCCAGGAGCCATCAGCTGTCCCCTGATAGGTTCCTGAGTCTCATCAATGGTCTGAAACCTCTTCACTTTCAAAGGTGATTTTAGATTTGGAAAAGCCAGAAGCTGCAAGGTGCCAAATCTGGGTAGCAGGGCTGAGTCACCAGGGTGATTTGATGTTATGCAAAAAAAGCCTGCATGTGATTTGATGCATGAACATGCATCATGTTTTGATGAAGCTTCCAATCACCAGTTGCCCATAATGGTGGTCATTTTAATCATATTGCATCTCTCAACCAATGAAGAATTTTGATGTAGTACTCTTTATTAATTGTTTGGCATGGAGGGGTATACTCATGATGGACAACACCTTCAAAATAAAAAAAACACACACACACAGTTAACATGGTCTTGATATTACTGCAAATTTTCTTCTCCTTGAGCCATGGAGAACCAAGAGACTTCCATTGGGATGTCTGAATCTCTGTGTCTGGATCATAGCTGTAGATCCATGATTCATCTCTGTTTATGCTTTTCTTGAGGAAATCTGGTTCATTGGTAGTGGTCTGAATCAAGTCCTCAGCAACTGCAGCACAATGTTCCTTTTGTTTTGATAGCAGAAGCCTTGCAACAAGTTTTGTCACAACATATTTCATGCCAAGATCTTGTGTCAAAATCTCAGATGCAGTAGTTTTTGGAATCCCCAAGTCAACTCCTAGTTCTTGCACTGTCATTCGCCAATCTTTGTTGATTGCAGCCTGTACACATTCAGCATTTCAGGTGCTGTGCTTGTTGCAGGCCTTCCAGAACACATGTCACTTTCAACAGATTCTCAACCATCTTTGAATCCTTTGTGCCTCACTTTTCATTTGTGCAGCAGTCATTGCATCCTTCCCCAAAAGCCTTCTGAATCATCTGTATAGTTTTTGCAGAGGAATGTTCAAGTGTAACACAAAATTTAATGCAGATTCGTTGCTCTACTCAGTCATTTTGAATGAGATGGCCACATAGAACACATGCTCACTCAATGGTATCTAGAACACCCACTGACTAGTGCAGTGAAGTCATCATTATTCACACATGCACCTTCCAGTCCACTCTACTTGGCTGCCAGGTTACATCAATGTCATAAACCATTCTTGTTATAGTAACAGTGGCTGGACTTTTTCCAGACAGACCACAAACAGTCAATGACATTGAGAAAAATATTTACAGAGTCAGGCAGATACATGAAGGTGAGGGGACTACTCTGTGAACCACATGATTGTCTAACCACTGTGGTGTACATCTGAAACTACAACAGAATAATCTTAATTATAAATGAAAGTTGAAAATGAAAGAAAAAGAAAGAAAAATTGTGAGAAAAATTATAATGTCGCAACAGAAAGAGAACTCACTAAGAAGAAACACTTAAAGGAGGTCAATGGGTAAATGAGGAGAGAATTCCAACAGGAGAAAAGAAATGCAGGAAAATTGTTGGGGGGAATATATTGTGAAAAGAGATGCTTTGTGTTTGTCCTGCAAAGGTGTTATTTAAATTTAATAATTCTGCTTTAGAGAAATATTGTTAGTGTTCTATGATTTAGGGAGATTCTTTTTGCTGAAATTAAAAGGGTTTTCACAAAATAAAAATAAATTAATAATAACAATAGTAATATTGGTAACTATAGTAATCACAAAAACAAAAGGAAAGAATAAAGGAAAACAAAAGGGAAGAAGGAAGGGCCACTGCCACTTAAAATTGTTCTTGAAGGACACATGCACTTGCAATGAAAGTGAGGTCTGTGGGAAGCAGTGCCGAACATGAGCACAGCAGGCATACTCTTCTGTATCTTGGCCCCTGGGCCCAAGATCTGAGGAGTGGTAGCATCTGCACAGGCATCCCAGGGTGCGAGGGGTCAGAGTAAAACAGAACCAGAGCCTGGTCAGGCCAAGCCTCTAGGGAAAAGTGTCAAGATGAGCAGGTACTCAGTTGTGGGGAGAGTTCCATCTGCAAGCTGGGTGTGCCTTACCCTCCAAATTGTACTTGTCTTTTGTCATGTTTGAGTTCAAGTATGATCTTCATAAATGTTCATGCCTACTCTGTGTATATTGTGAGAAATGAAAGAATGGATTCTGTTTGTGATTTTGATGAAATAATAAAGGACTGTGAAATGCACGATCACAGAAAGCATGGCAATGACACCAGGAATTCACAAACATTACCTGTGGTCTCCAAACCACAGGCTGTACTTAGAATTGCTGCTGACACATAAACCTAAGGAAGGAGCAGAGTGCTTTGATCTAGAGTCAGATACCAATGATTCTGTGGTAAGTGTTATGTGAGCTATAGTTTTGGTGTCAATCAATTTATAGATTCAACACAATCCCTATTAAAATACCAGTGACATATTTCACAGATATAGAACAAACATTTCAAAACGTTATATGCAGCCAGAAATGACCCTCCATAGCTTCAGCAATTTTGAGAATGAAAACAAAGTAGGAGGGATCACAATACCTAATACTAACCTACATTACAAGGCCACTGTAATCAAAACATTCTGATACTTGCATAAGAACAGAAACATAGACCAATGGAACAGAATAGAGAGCCCAGAAATAAACCCATGTTTCTATGGTCAACTAATATTTCACAAAGGGGTAGAAGCATAAAATGAAGAAAAAATGATCTCTTAAAAATGGTATTATGATATGTGGACAGCCTGATGTAACAAAATGAATCTTAATCACAAACTTACACACAAATAAACTCAAGATGGATAAAAGACTTAAATACAAGTCACCACACCATAAAAGTCCTAGAGGAGAACACAGTCGGGAAAATCTCAGGTATCCCATACAGCAATATTTTCACTGATATGTCCACTACAGTAAGGGACATAAAGAAAAGAATAAACAAATGGGATCTCATCAAAATAAAAAGCTTCTGCATAGCTAAGGGAAATATCATTAAAATGGAAAGAAAATCAACTGTATGGGAAAACATATTTGCCAATAATACCTCAGACAGGAGTTTGATCTCCAAAATATATAAAGAACTCACATGACTCCACTCTAAGAAGACAAGCAACACAATTAGAAAGTGGGCAAAGCACTTGAACAGAGTTCCCCAAGGAGAACATGCAGAGGGTCCAGACACATGAAAAGATGCTCAGTGTCGCTAGCTGTCAGAGAGATGCAAATTAAAACCACAATGAGATGCCACTTCGCACCAGTCACAATGGCCATCATAAACAAAGCAACGCACAACAAATGTTGGAGAGGTTGAGGAGAAAAGGGAACCCCAGTGCACTGCTGATGGGATTGCAGACTGGTGCAACCACTGTGGAAAACAGTATGGAATTTTGTCAGAAAATGAAAAAGTGAACTGTTCTTTGACCTGGCAATTGCACTGCTGGGTCATACCCTAAGAATGCTGAAACAGCAATCCAAAAACACCTACGCACCCCAGTGTTCATAGCAGCACAATTTGCAATAGTCAAGTTTTGGGAGAAACCTAAGTGCCCATCAGTTAATGAATGGATCAAAAAACTATGATACATTGACCAGATGGAATACTAAGCAGCAGAAACAAAGAAGGAGATCCTACCCTTTGCGAAAGCATGGACAAAACTGGAGAGCATTATGCTAAGTGAAATAAGCCAGATGGTGAGAGACAAATACCATATGATCTCACCTTTAACAGAAACCTAATCAGCAAAATGAACAAGCAAGCAAAATATAACCAGACACTGAAATTGAGAACAGGCTAACAGTGACCGAGGGGAGCAAGGATGGATTATAGGGGAAAAGGGTGAAGGGTTTGCAGGAACAATTATAAAGGGCACATGGACAGTAATAAGGAGGGGTGGAAACCCGGGAAGTAGGTGGGAGGGCTGCCGTGGTGGGGAGAGGTCGAGGGAAAAGGCAGAAAACTGTACTTGAACAACAATAAAACATGTTAAAAATAAAAATAAATAAAATAGAGGGCCGTTCTGGAAAAAGTGATTCAAAGAAACAAACAAAAATTTTTTAAAGTAAACTCCCAAAAGAAAACTAAGGAAAAAGCTAGACTTTGGACATGACAATGATTTCATGGATGTGATACCAGGACACAATAAACACAGTCAACAAAAGCAAAGTGAGTTAAGTGAGAATAAATGAACTAAAAATCTTCAAAAAAGAGGAAAAAAATGGAGTGAAAAGGCAAACTACAGAATGGGAGAAAATATTTGAAACCATTTAAATAGACATTTAAAAAAAAAAAGACATGAAGATGACCACAGAGCAATAATGAATAAAATATAAGATCTGACACAATAAATCACACAGAAAAAATCATAGGTACGAAACTTATGGACCCTGGGCTTAGAGAATATTTTATGAATTTGACCCCAAAGGCAAGGGAAATAAAGGCAAATATATACAAATGGAAGTATATCAAACTAAAAACCTTCTGCACAACAAAAGAAACTCCAAAAAAATTAAAAGGCAGCAAGCTACATGGGAGAATATATTTACAAACAACATTTCCAAAATGGATTTATATCCCAAATATATAAAGAACTCTTACAACTCAACACAAAACAAACAACCCATTTAAAACACAGGCAGAGGACTTGAACAGAAACTTCCCCCCAAAAAGACATACATATGGCTGATAGAAATATGAAAAGATGTTCAACTTCACTAGCTATTAGGGAAATGCAAATCAAAACTACAATGAGGTACCACCTCACACCTGTTAGATTGGCTATTATCATAATTAAGACAAACATTAACAAGCCTTGGAGAGGTTGTGGGGAAAAAGAAACCCTCATTCACTGCTGATGGGAATGGAAACTGCTAGTCACTACAGAGAACATTATGGAGGTTCCTCCACAAAGTAAGAAGAGAGTTACCATGTGACTCAGCAACCTTTTTTCTGGGTATCTACCTCCAGTATTGGAAAACACTATTAGCAAAAATATATGTACCCCTATGTTCATTGCAGCACTATTGACGGTGGCCAGGACCTGGAGACAAACCAAGTGTCCTTTGAGAGATGAGTGGACAAAGAAGACATGATACATATATACAATGGAATACTACTCAGCCATAGGAAAAAATAAAATATTGCCATTTGCGCCAGTATGGATGGACCTTGAATATGTCAGGCTAAGTGAAACAAATTGGTCAGAAAAGGCTAAGAACCCTGTGATTTTACTCAAATGTGGAATATAAAACTGAATCTTATAGACACAGAAAACAGTATTGTAGTTACCAGAGAGATGGGATTTAGGGGAGAAATAAAGGGACAAAGGGGACCAAATCAATGGCGACATGTAGGAGACCGTTCTGCATGGCATGGGCCCAGCTCGCACTCGGAGATGCACAGGATCCATGCCCACAGACAGGTTCTCCCATGGGGAATCAGGCCTGCAATGTACCTAGGCCACTTTGAGTCTTGCTCTTGCTAAAAACCTCCCTCACCCCTAATTGAGGACATTTACTGCAAAGCAACTTCCTAAAATCCATGCTAAACCTTCCAAGGATGAGTGTAACCAGTTCAACCACTTTTGCCTTTTCATGGGCAAATACCCTCTTCTGTGATGTGATTAGCTGCATTGGCTCCTTGGTTTTCTGTAAAAGGCAACCACCTAAAGTGAACCTGTGCATAGTAAATGAGGGCCATCATGTAATGTGGCACGAAACCCAATAAAGGCCAGTCACAGCAAGGCCCAAGGCTTTTGCTCCTCATGAGAAAAAAGCCATGCTGTCCCTTTTCCTCCCTGTAGTCCGTGTGAATGTCTCATTTTCTCCATAATGACGTGAACACTGTGGGCCAGTGTCTGCATCAGTGACAGAAGATGATTTGACTTTGGACAGTGAGCACACGATGTAATGTTCAGATCATGTTTCATAGAAATGCACACTTGAAACCAACATAGTCTTATTAACCAATGTTACCCTGATAAATTTAATAAGAAAAAAACCAAAAATAAATACAATAAGTATAGATACAAGCAAAGAAAACTTAATGTCACTAATCATCTGGAAAATGCAAATCTATAACACGATTGTATTCAGAGGCCAGAGGACTCTGATTACTTAATAAATATCAACATGCAGAAAATTATTCCATTACCATTTTCTTTGTAATTACCAAGTAAGTCATCATGTTGCTCTCTTGAACCACAAGATAATTGGAGCATGTTCCCCTTGGGGAAATTCTCGTGGTTTTCATCAACAGTTGAATAAGGGAATATAAATGATCTCAATTACTGTGTTCATAGTGTATCTAAACCCACATTTGCTGATACACAGGTAAGAAGAGAAAAATATATGTCACTTGAAAAATAGTTTATGAAGTATGGCCTAAAAATGTGAAGGTCCAATGTTAGAAAATCTCCAGTACTAAACACTTTAGTTGCCGCCTATGGCAACTATTGAATTGGTTTGTAGAGTTAAGTAAGAGTTTAATAAATTGAGTGTATGTTTTCATTTTTATGATGGAAAAAGACAGATCAGATTAAAGCAAGAAAAATAAAGAAAACATTAGACCTATTCAACTACCTGGAGGCTTGTATTTGCTCTAATGAAGAAACAATCTACCATCCTTTATTTTCCTAGAATTGTGATATAGAATTCATTTTAAGATAATGCTATTTCATAGTTTCTCTAGTCTTAATGTTTAAAATTTATCTGAATATATATCAGGAGTCATATTTTATTTCACTGGGAGTGACAATAGGAGAGGGCAGCTACAAAGTGAGGCCATGATACTATAGGAGACAGTGTAACACTGGGAAATGTGCACGCACTCTGAGGGAGATGCAGGCTTGATTGCTGGCTCTGGTACTACTTAGCTGTGAGAGTTGCTAGAAAGGTGAAATAACCCCATGTGCACAAAGCTCCATTTCTGCTGCATGTGCTCACTGCATGACTATTATTTTTCTTTTCTTTGCCTACTTAGTGTTTCAGTGTTGAGGCAAAGATATCTGGGATATTTTGCCTTCTTTTAAAACTTTATTTTTAGATTGTTCCATGTATCTATGCCTCTATTTTTATTTTGTTCATTAGTTTATTTTGTTCCTTAGATTTCACATATAAGCAAGTTCAGATGATATTTGTCTATCATTGACTGGCTTATTTCACTAGCATAATAATCTCCAGGTCCATCCATGCTGCCTCAAAAGGTCAGAGGTCTTTCTTATTTATGGCCCATGTAGTATTCCATTTTGTAAGAGTAACACGGTTTTTTTATCCACTCATCTAATGATGGGAACTTGGGCCATTTCTACATCTTGGCTGTTGCAAATAACACTGATATGAACATAGTGGGTGCATATACACTGTTGAATTGCTGGTTTGGTACTCCAGATATATTTCCATAACTGGGATTGCTTGGTGAAAATGCAGACTGACAGCTCTCAGAGGGGGGCAGTAAGGGAGTGACTGAATGGGAGAAGGTGAAGGGATTATGCAAACAACAGACATGCGTAACCCATAGACACAAACAACAGTGCAGTGATAGCCTGAGGGAAGTTGGGGCAATGGCGGGGTGAAGGTGTCAAAAGGGGAAAAAATGGGGACAACTGTAATAATCTAAACAATAAAAAATAAAATTTAAAAACAATTAAAAAATTGGTTTGCATTAATTTTAAAAGGCAATGCTTTGTTACTAAATTCTCCAAGAATCAGACATCTTCTCTTTATACCTCTAAGTGTTTTCAACATATTTTAATATTGACTTAGCTGTGCCCAGTATAAATTTTATTTTGGCATCTAGTAAAATGTAGCTGAAGTATTTAACACTGTAGTCTTTCACTATCTTACCCAAGTGAAATCAAGCTCACAGTAATGTAGCCAATGGAATGGTGAGCTGTGTGGGTAGAGAAAATAATCATAATCAAAATATGATTTGCTGAGTTTCATCCTGAAATAATGTTTCAGTGTGTGTCAATAATCACACAGCAAATACATTAAAGGGAGACAAAAATGAACTGTCTGGCTCAAGGCTCTGGTCACATATTTTTATGTGGTTAGGCAAAGTATAGTTCTGCGACCTAGTATTTGCTGATGTTTTAAAATAAATACATGTGATGACAAAAGATCAATATACAGTCATGTTAAATTTGCAACCAAAAATGATGTATTTAAAAGAAATTGTGTCATACATTTATTGCTCTGCTCGGCTGTATACTGTCATATCTGCTTGCTCATTCAAACATATTGCTATTTGAAAGAAGAGTGAAGTTTGAAGAAAAAGACTACATGGACACACGATATTTAATTTTGAACCTGGCCAATGAACACATACTTTGAAATCAAAATTTTATGTCATATGTCTTGCAGGTGTATCACTGAATTGATGTCAAGAATTGTTTGAGGCTAACTTTTTCTTGCAAATCTTGCTTATATTTTTTGAAAATAGATTTTATCTCATTCACCAAAGTTTACTTTTTATTTCTTAATTTTGTTTAATTCACTCATGGGCCATCATCCTTAAAAAAAAATCTTGATTCATTCTTTTGGATGGATCCAAGAGGATATAATAGAGTTCGAAAATTTTTAGCAATTAACTCATAAACTGTAACAGACCAGGACACATCTACTCTACAGAACCAAGGTAATTCAACAATTCTATTTACAGAATTGTCAAGATTCAAGTTTATTAACATATTTTTGCCTTTTAATTTTTACTCAAATATTATAGAATAAATAAATATTAATGTTCTCATTCTACAGGAAACTAGCTTAGAGCATTCACTTTACACCATTACTGAAAAGTCTAGTATGCTGACACTCTATTCCAACGTTGTGGACACTGATGCTACCTCATGTGTGTCATTGTCAAAAGAAATTTATTTTGTTTATTTTATTTTATTTTATTGCAATCGTTGTTCAAGTAAAATTTTCTGCTTTATACACCCAACCCAGCCCAGCCCCCAGTGCTCCCCACCTCCCTCACTTTACCAACCCCCTTAGTTTTTGTCCATGTGTCCTTTATACTTGTTCCTGTAAACCCCTCCCCCTTTCCCCTGATATTCCCTCCCCTCCCTGCTCTGGTCATTGTCAGCTTGTTCTCTATTTCAGTGTCTTTGGTTTTACTTTACTTGTTTGTTTGTTTTGTTGATTAGGTTCCTGTTAAAGGTGAGATCATATGCGGTAAAAGAAATTTATTTTTAAACAATCACCTTGTTTTTTAATGTCACTTATTTTTGACAACAGCTTTAAAAAAGCAGTTGTAAACTAACCAGTTGACCTGATGGTTTTGGAAATGACATGGATTCACATACTGAGTGAACACTCATCTTTTCCATTTAATTTTGCAGTGAGTGGCATGGACACTTGACCCACTGTCTTGTCAATGTCTTCTCATGTGAAAGTGGCAATTTTTACATTGCAAAAACAGAAATACGAGAACATAGCTCATGTTCCCTTGTGTCATTCAGTCAAAGTTCTGTTTATTCTTTTTTGTAGTAAATGAGTTGTAATTGTACAAATATCTTTACATTTGTTTTGTGAGGTTCCAACATGAAGAATGTCACTGAAGTTACTACATTTGTACTGAAGGGCTTCACAGACAATCTTGAACTGCAAATTATCTTCTTCTTTCTTTTTCTGGCAATTTACCTGTTTACTCTGATGGGAAATTTAGGGTTGATTGTATTGGTCATTGGGGATTCCCGGCTCCACAACCCCATGTACTATTTTCTGAGTGTGTTATCATCAGTGGATGCCTGCTATTCTTCAGTAATTACTCCAAATATGTTAGCAGATTTTCTGTCAAAGAATAAAGTCATTTCACTCCTTGGATGTGCAACACAGATGTTTCTCGCTACTACTTTTGGGACCACGGAATGCTTCCTCTTGGCTGCAATGGCATATGATCGCTATGTGGCAATCTACAACCCTCTCCTGTACTCAGTCAGCATGTCACCCAGAGTCTATGTGCCACTCATCATTGCTTCCTATGTCAGTGGCATTCTGCATGCTTGTGTGCACACAGTGGCCACATTTAGGCTACCCTTCTGTGCCTCCAATGAAATCAGACATGTCTTTTGTGACATCCCTCCTCTCCTTGCTATTGCCTGTTCTGACACTCACACAAACCAGCTTCTACTCTTCTACTTTGTGGGCTCCATTGAGGTGGTCACTGTCCTGATTGTCCTGATCTCCTATGGCTTCATTCTGTTGGCCATTCTGAGGATGCGTTCTGCAGAGGGGCGGAGAAAAGTCTTCTCTACGTGTGGCTCTCACCTAACTGGAGTGTCAATTTTTCATGGAACCATTCTCTTCATGTATGTGAGACCGAGTTCCAGCTATGCTTTGGACCATGACATGATAGTGTCGATATTTTACACCATTGTGATTCCTATGCTGAATCCTATCATCTACAGTTTGAGGAACAAAGATGTGAAAGAGGCAATGAAAAGAGTGTTTGGGAAAAATGGGTGTATCAATACAGTACATTTTCAAGCTAACTATTAAATTGAATCAAATTAAAACTAATGTTCATTGTCTTGATATCAAAATGAGTATTTGTTCTGTTGTATTAGTGCTTTTCTCTTCTTCTTAGACCTTTTTGTATAAAGATCATAGTCATACCGCCACCTCTGCTGTTTCTACACAGGCTAAAAAAGTTATTCATTTGCCTTTTAAATCATTCTCAGGCATACACACACACACACACACACACACACACACACACACACTGATACTGATTGTAGTAATTTGTCAGCCTGTCATAGCAAAGCACCACACACTGGTGGCCTAAACAACAGAAATTTATTTTTCACTATTCTGGAATCTAGGAACCTTAAAGCAAAGTTAAGCTAGGGCTGCTTTTTCTGAGGCCTTTTTTCTTCACTAGTAGATGGTTGTCTTTTTCCTCTGTCTTCACATCATTTCTCTGAGCTTTTCTGTGTCTTATCCACTCTTCTTATAAGGAAACCAGTCATTAGATTAAGGACCAATCTAAAGATTTCATTTTAATTTAATTATTTCTACAAAGACCCTATCACCAAATATAATCACATTCTAAGGTCATAATATCAACATATGAATATTGGTATATAGTACATATATTTACACACACAGTCACTCATGCACTTAATATTTACCTTAAACTGTATAATATAGACTTTATTCTCATATTACCCAAATCATATAAGTTCCAATCATTGTAATTATGAGTGACTTTATAATTCTACCTGACTATCTTGTGGAAATACCACCCAATCAATGACAAAATCACATCTCACATATTTCCATACCACTCTCCATGGAATCATTGGCTTAGATCACAGTTCAAAGCATTGTGCTCCATCCTTAGGTCAATGTCCTGGCAGCAATGCATAGTTAAAGGTCACAGATATGTTTAAATTTATGGTGTCATTACTATGCTGATATGTGAGGGTGTATTCTTCTCCCTTTTAGTATTTCATCTACAGCATGAATACAAAAACCATTCTTTAATTTTTCACAGAATACAGTGACTATGCATTAACACTTATGAAAATTATGCTTAAACTCAAAAGTGACAGAAGACAAGCACAATTCAGAGAGTTGGTACTTTGGCTGGCAGATTGGGCTAGTCCCACACCTGAACCCTAACCGGTCTTTATGAGTGAAGAAGAAAACACGGACTTGCACAAAATATTTGCTAAAGATCTATGCAATAGAGAACATGCATCTAGAATATATAAAAGCATCTTAAAAACATATAAAAACTCATAATAAATGGCCATACTCTTAAATAAATGTACACAGATGGTTAATATGTCCATGGAAAAGTGCTAAATAGTATCTTAAGTAAGGGAAAGAATTTCAACTGAAGATTGTGATCAAATGTATCTATGAGGTATAATGAGTTAGAATGAGTAAAGTTTAAAACTACAATAATAACTGACAATATAAAGATGTTATTAAGGTTGCTGAGCAACTGGAACTCTCATCCATTGCTAGTAGGAATGCAAATGGGACAGCCACTTGAGCAAACCATCTGACAGTTTCCTAAGATGTGAAACATACACCTACCATATGAACCTGAGATCTGATTCTGCCATTTATCCAAAAGAAATGAAAACATAGATGAACACAATGACGCGGGTTCCAGTTTTTATAGTGGCTATATTCACCATATTTCCAAAGTGAAGGCAGTTCAAATGTCCAACAAATAGAGAATAAGTAACTAACTGTGCTACATCCTTAAAATGGGATACCACTCAGCAATTTAATAGAAATAACACTATTGGTATATTCGGGTACACAAATGAATCCCATATATCCTGTGCTAAGTGGAAGAATACAAGTTTAAAAGATGACATTGTGATTACACTGTTATTACATTCTGGAAAAGGTGAAAATATAAATATGGAGAACCCACTCATGGTTGCCAAAATGACTACATAGTGATATGATGGACTTTTTAGAATGGTGCAAATGTTCTCTAATTTGATATTAATTATACAATTCTATGTGTTTTACAACATTCATATAACTTACACCTATAATTAGTGGAGTTTTATTAGTTAATATTAATACTTAAGAACTCTACCTTTAAAAAACTAGATATTACATAAATTAATCTTCGCATCAGAATATTTGCTTTGTAGGGGATATATGACTACCGAAATGTGTAGGGAGACATTTGAGTACTATCAATATTTTGCTCCTTACTCTTAGTTTTCTTTATAGGATTACAGTCAGATTGTGAAAATTATAGGATCATGGTCATATGGTGAAAATTCATCAAGCTATACACTACATAAAAATACTTTTCTACATGTACATTTTCTTCCTTAAAAGAAATAAACCCTCATTTTGTTGCATATTTTCTAGTAAACTCAATAAGCCCTTGATACATAAATGTCCTTTGAATGTCTTATCTTGTAACTAATTGTCCTATTATTGAGAAAGTTAACATATTTTTGCTATATAATTTTATATTGGTCTAAATTTGGGGGACATTTTGAAAAGTACAGTTTGTGATTTTTCTCAGTCTCTCTCAGTCTCTCTCAAACTCTTTCTTCATTTCAAATTGGTTTTTCTCCACACTTGCTTTTTTCGTCTCTTTCTTTAACCATGCTTTCAACAGTTGCCACTCACACTCTTCTATTTTAATAAATTATTCCTGATTTATATATTTTTTTCATTTCTAGTTAATTTCTGTGTTCTCTTCTACCCAAGGTTCATTGAGAAATAATTGACATTTATCAGTATATCATTTTAGAGTACATAGAATAATGTGTGTTCTCATTACCCTGCTTTCAAGTCCTCCTGATGTCTAGCTTCTCATATCTACTAACATGTTTTATTATTCTGATAAAACATAAGAATTCTGTTAAATTTTCTTTACTATTATCTTAAGATACCAAATTGCCATATTAGTTTGCATGGGCATAAGTTTTCAACTCCTTTGGGAGTCCATACTAGCCAAAGTGATCTAAAGATTCAATGGAATCCTTACCAAAACACCAATGGCATATTTACAGAAAAGAAAGGACTTCCTAACATTCTTGTGGTACTCAGGATATGTTAAGAAAGACCAAAACTGGAGAAATAACACTTCCAGCTTTAAGAAAAGATTACAAGACTACAGTAATTGAAGAATATGGTATTGCTACAAAAACAGATATGTAGACCAATGAAACACAATAGAGAGACCAGAACTAAACCCACCCACTTATGGTCAATTGATCTTTGACAAAGGTGTCAATATTACATTATGGGGAAAGGATAGTCACTTTTTAAAAAATGTGTAAGAAAACCTGGATGTCCACATGCAATGAAATAAAATTTGACCCTTATCTTACAGCATAAAAAAAAATCAACTTAAACACTTAAACAGAACACCTGAAACTTTCAAACTCTCAGAAAAATCAAAGGAAAAATCTTGACAGTGGACTTGCCAATGATTTTATGGACACACACCATAAACCATAAGCACAGCCAACAGTAGCAAAATTAGTTAAGTGAGAATAAATACAACTAAAAATCTTCTGCAGAACAAAGGGAAAAATCAAGACAGTGAAAAGGCAAATTACAATATGGGAGGAAATATTTGGAAACCACTTGAATAGATATTTTCCTCTTTTTTTTATTTTAATCATTGCTCAAGTACAGTTTTCTTCTTTTATTCCCATTCCAGCCCAACCACCCAACCCTCCCCACTTGCCTCCCATTACCACCCTCCCCCTAGTTTTTGTCCATGTGTCCTTTCTATTTGTTCCTGTAAACCCTTCCAATTCTCCCATGAAATTCCCTCTTCTCTCCCCTCTGATCACTGTCAGCCTGTCCTCTATTTCAGTGTCTTTGGTTATATTTTGCTTATTTCTTTGTTTTGTTGTTTAGGTTCCTGTTAAAGGTGAGATCATATGGTATTTGTCTTTCATTGCCTGGCTTATTTCTCTTAGCATAATGCTTTCTAGCTCCATCCAAGCTGTTGCAAAGGGTAAGAGCTCCTTCTTTCTTTCTGCTGCATAGAATTCCATTGTGTAATTGTACCATAGTTTTTTGATCCATTCATTTACTGATGGGCATCTAGGTTGCTTCCAGCACTTAGCTACTGTAAATTGTGCTGCTATGAACATCGGGGTGCAAAGGTTCTTTTGGATTGGTGTTTTAGTGTTCTTAGGATATAGCCCCAGCAGTGGAATTGCTGGGTCAAAAGGCAGATCCATTTTTAGTTTTCTGAGGAAGTTCCATACTGCTTTTCATAGTGATTGTACCAGTCTGCAGTCCCACCAACAGTGCACTAGGGTCCCTTTTCCTCCACAACTTCTCCAACACTTGTTGCTTGTTGCTTTATTTATGATGGCCATTGTGACCGGTGTGAAGTGGTATCTCATTGTGGTTTTAATTTGAATCTCTCTGATAGCTAGCAATATTGAACATCATTTCATGTGTCTTTGGATCTTCTTTATGTCCTCCTTGGAGAAGTGTCTGTTCAAGTCCTTTGCCCATTTTTTAATTGGCGTGCTTGTCTTCTTAGAGTGGAGTCATGTAAGGTCTTTATATATTTTGGAGATTAAACCCTTGTCTGAGGTATCATTGGCAAATATGTTTTCCCTATATTTTTCTAAAAAAAAAAGACATACAAATGCCCAACAGAGCAATATGAAAAAATATAAGATTTGACACAATAAATTAAATAGAAGAAAACATAAGTGCTAAACTTATGGACCTTGGTCTTAGAGAATATTTTATGAATTTGACCCCAAAGACAAGAGAAGCAAAGGCAAAAATAAATGAATGAGACTATACCAAACTAAAACACCTTTGCACAGGAAAGGAAACTGCCAACAAGAAAAGCAATCATCCAAATGGGAGAAGGTATTTGCAAACTACAACTGTGACAAGGACTTCATTTCCAAAATATCTAAAGAACTTATACAACTCAATGTCAAACGATTGTGTTAAAAATTGGGCAGAGGACCTACAGACACTTCTCGCAAGAAGACATACAAATGGCCAACAGAAATGTGAAAAGATGATCAACTTCACTAGCTATTGGGGAAATGCAAATCAAAACTACAATGAGATACCACCTCACACCTGTTAGAATGGCTACTATCATCACACAGACAAAAAACAACAAGTGTTGGAGAGCTTGTGGAGAAAAAGGAGTCCGTATTCACTCTTGGTATAAAAAACTATAAGGAGGGTCCTCCACAAAGTAAGAAGAGAGTTACCACATGACTCAGCTACCTTCTTTTGGGTATCTACCTCCAATATTTGAAAACATTATCAGCAAAAGCATATGCATCCCTATGTTCATTGCAGCACTATTACTGGTGGCCCAGACCTGCAGACAAACCAAGTGGCCTTCGAGAGACGAGTGGATAAAGAAGATGTGATACGTATGTACAAGGGAATGCTACTCAGCCATAGGAATAAATGAAGTACTGCCATTTGTGACAATATGGATGGACCTTGAGAATATTGTGCTAAACAAAATAAACCAGTCCTAAAAAACTAAGAACCAAATGATTTTACTCAAATGTGGGATATAAAATGGAAACTCATACACACAAAAACAATATTGTGGTTACCAGAGGGGCAGGAGTTAGGGGAGAAATAAAGCGACAAAGGGGGCCAAATCCATGGTGACAGAAGATGTTTTGACTTTGGGTGGAGAGCACATGAAGCAATATTCAGATCCTGTTTCATAGAAATGTACAATTGAAACCGACATAGTCTTATTAACCAATGTTACCCTGATAAATTTAATAAGAAAGAAAACAAAAAGAAATACAATAAGTATAGATGCAAGCAAAAAAAAACCTTAATGTCACTAATCATCAGGAAAATGCAATACTAAAGCATGATTGTACTCAGAGGCCAGAGGACTCAGATTATTTAATAAATATAAACATGCAGTAAAGTATTCCATAACCATTTTCTTTTTAATTACCAAGTAAGTCATCATGTTGCTATCTTGAACCAGAAGATAATTGGAGCATGTTCCCCTTGGGGAAATTCTCGTGGTTTTCATCAACAGTTGTGCAAAGGAATATAAATAATCTAAATTAATTGTATTCATAATATACCTAAACCTACCTTTGTTGATACACAGTTAGGAGAAAATGGTAGGTCGTTTGAAAAATATTTTATGAGGAGGAGCCTAAAAATGTTAAGGACAAATGCTACAAAATCCCCAGTACTAAACCCTTTAGTCGTTGCCTATTGCATAGGTAAGTAAATACAACAAAGAAAAATGAACTATTGAATTTATGTTTGTAGAGTTAAGGAAGAATTTTCCAAATTGAATATATGCTTTCATTTTTTCTGATGGAAAAAGATCAGAATAAAGCAAGAACAGTAAAGAAAACACTTGACCTATTCAAATACCCGGGGGCTTTTATTTTGCTCTAATCTGGAAGAAATCATCTTTTATTTTGCCAGCTTTGTGATATAGAAGCCACTTCATTTGAACGCTCTTTTGTAATGTTTCTCTAGTCTTAATGTTTAAAATTGATCTAAATGTTTTTCTAGTCTTACCATTTAAAATTCATCTAAATATATATTAGGAATGATATTTTAATTCACTGAGAGTGACAATAGGAGAGGGCAGCTACAGATGAGGCCATGATACTATAGGAGACAGTGTAACACTGGGAAATGTGCACGCACTCTGAGGGAGATGCAGGCTTGATTGCTGGCTCTGGTACTACTTAGCTGTGAGAGTTGCTAGAAAGGTGAAATAACCCCATGTGCACAAAGCTCCATTTCTGCTGCATGTGCTCACTGCATGGATGTTAGTATTTTTCTCCTCCTTTGCCCACTTAGTGTTTCAGTGTTGAGGCAAAGATATCTGGGATAGTTTACCTTCTTTTAAAACTTTATTTTTAGATTGTTCCATGTATCTATGCCTCTATTTTTATTTTGCTCATTAGTTTATTTTGTTCATTAGATATCACATATAAACAAGTTCATATGATATTTGTCTATCATTGACTGGCTTATTTCACTAGCATAATAATCTCCAGGTCCATCCATGCTGCCTCAAAAGGTCAGAGGTCTTTCTTTTTTATGGCCCATGTAGTATTCCATTTTGTAAAAGTAACACAGCTTTTTTATCCACTCATCTAATGATGGGAACTTGGGCCATTTCTAGATCTTGGCTATTGTAAATAACAGTGATATGAACATAGTGGGTACGTATATACTGTTGAATTGCTGGTTTGGTACTCCAGATATATTTCCACATGTGGGATTGCTTGGTCTAAAGGCATCAGTGGGGAGCAGAAGGGTATGGACTGAATGAGAGAAGGTGAAGGAATTACCCAAACAACAGACATGCGTAACCCATAGACACAAACAACAGTGCAGTGATAGCCTGAGGGAAGCTGAGTGAAGGTGTCAAAAGGGGGAGAAATGGGGACAACTGTAATAACCTTAACAATAGAAAATAAAATTTAAAAAAATTTAGAAAACTAGTTTTGCATTAATTTTAAAAGATGATGTTTTGTTACTAAATTCTCCAAGAACCAGACATCTTCTCTTTTTACCTCTAAGTGCTTTCAACATATTTTAATATTGTCTTAGCTATTTCCAGTATAAATTTTATTTTGGCATCTAGGAAAATGTAGCTGAACTATTTAACACTGTAGTCTTTCACTACCTTACCCAAGTGAAATCAAGCTCACAGTAATGTAGCCAATGGAATGGTGAGCTGTGTGTTTAGAGAAAATAATCACAATCAAAATATGATTTGTTGAGTTTCATCCTGAAATAATATTTCAGTGTGTGTCAATAATCACACAACAAATACATTAAATGGAAACAAAAATGTACTATCTGGCTCAAGGCTCTGGTCACATATTTTTATGTGGTTAGGTAAAGTATTAGTTCTGGGACCTAGTATTTGCTAATGTTTTAAAATAAATACATCTGATGACAAAAGATCAATTATACAGTCATGTTAAATTTGAAAACAAATAGAATGTATTTAAAAGAAATTGTTTCACACATTTATTGCTCTGCTCATTTGATTAGTGTGCCTGGCTGCATACTCTCATATCTGGTTGCTAATTCAAAAATATTGCTATTTGAAAGAAGAGTGAACTTTGAAGAAAAACCCAACACTGACACAAGACATTTAATCATGAACCTGGCCAGTGAACACATACTTTGAGATCAAAATTTTGTGTCATATGTCTTGCAGGTGTATCACTGAATTGATGTCAAGAGTTGTATTGAGGTTAACCTTTTCTTGCAAGCCTTGTTTATATTTTTTGAAAATAGATTTTATCTCATTCACCAAAGTTTACTTTTCATTTCTTAATTTCATTTAATTCACTCATGGGCCTTCATTTAAAAAAAAATCTTGATTTATGTTTTTAGATGGATCCAAGAACATATAATAGAGTTAGAAAATTTATAGCAATTAACTCATAAAATGTTACAGTCCAGGATACAACAACTCTACAGAACCAAGGTAATTCAACAATTCTCTGTTTACAGAATTGTGAAGATTCAAGTTTATCAACATATTTTTGTATTTCAATTTTTACTCCAATATTATGGAATAAGTAAATATTAATATTCTCATTCTACAGGAGACTAGTTTAGAACATTCACTTTACACCATTACTGAAAAGTCTAGTATGCTGACACTCTATTCCAATGCTCTGGACACTGAAATGCTACCTCATGTGTACATTGTCAAAAGAAATTTATTTTTGAACAATCACCTTGTGTTTTAGTGTGAGTTAAAATGACAACAACTTGAAAAAGCAGTTGTAAACTAACCAGTTGACCTGATGGTTTTGGAAATGACATGGATTCACATACTCAGTGAACACTCATCTTTTCCATTTAATTTTGCAGTGAGTGGCATGGACACTTGACCCACTGTCTTGTCAATGTCTTCTTATGTGAAAGTGGCAATTTTTACATTGCAAAAACAGAAATACAAGAACATAGCTCATGTTCCCTTGTGCCATTCAGTCAAAGTTCCGTTTATTTTTTTTTGTAGTAAATGAGTTGTAATTGTACAAATATCTTTACATTTGTTTTGTGAGGTTCCAACATGAAGAATGTCACTGAAGTTACTACATTTGTACTGAAGGGCTTCACAGACAATCTTGAACTGCAAATTATCTTATTCTTCCTGTTTCTGGCAATTTACCTGTTCACTCTGATGGGAAATTTAGGGCTGATTGTATTGGTCATTGGGGATTCCCGGCTCCAAAACCCCATGTACTATTTTCTGAGTGTGTTATCATCAGTGGATGCCTGCTATTCTTCAGTAATTACTCCAAATATGTTAGCAGATTTTCTGTCAAAGAATAAAGTCATTTCACTCCTTGGATGTGCAACACAGATGTTTCTCGCTACTACTTTTGGAACCACGGAATGCTTCCTCTTGTCTGCAATGGCATATGATCGCTATGTGGCAATCTATAACCCTCTCCTGTATACAGTCAGCATGTCACCCAGAGTCTATGTGCCACTCATCATTGCTTCCTATGTCAGTGGCATTCTGCATGCTTGTGTGCACACAGTGGCCACATTTAGGCTACCCTTCTGTGCCTCCAATGAAATCAGACATATCTTTTGTGACATCCCTCCTCTCCTTGCTATTGCGTGTTCTGACACTCACACAAACCAGCTTCTACTCTTCTACTTTGCGGGTGCCATTGAGGTGGTCACTGTCCTGATTGTCCTGATCTCCTATGGTTTAATTCTGTTGGCCATTCTGAGGATGCATTCTGCTGAGGGTCAGAGAAAGGTGTTCTCTACATGTGGCTCTCACCTAACTGGAGTGTCAGTTTTTCACGGAACCCTTCTCTTCATGTATGTGAGACCAACCTCCAACTATGCTTTGAACCATGACATGATAGTGTCAGTATTTTATACCATTGTGATTCCCATGCTGAATCCCCTCATCTACAGTCTAAGGAACAAAGATGTTCATAAGGCAATGAAAAGATTGTTTGGGGAAAATATGTTTATCAGTAAAGTGTCATTTAATAGTTGAAAATATATTGAAGGAATTGAGAGTAATTACCTGTGTTCAATATGGAAAGATATTTTGAAAATTTTTTGTTTTAGTTTACTAATATATTTCTGTTTTCCTGGATATTTTATAATAAAGATCATGGTCAATCTTCTGCCTATTCTGTCTTTGGTTTTAAAAAAGTTATTATCTACTTTCTTCTTAGTACGTTCTTGCTTATATATGTATTTACACATATATGTATGTGGATTTTCATCTTTTTTGATATAATACAAATGCAAAACAAACATACATGTATGTAATCATTACTTTAGAAATTTGTGAATTGTTTTATGTTTCCATGTAACATAGAGGCTCCAATATTTGCAATTATAAATAGGATTTTGATTTACCCTACTAGCTTGATCACATACCACCTAGTAAATAACAATACCACAGCTCAAATTAGCCCAGACCCCTTTCCATGAAACCATTGGTATGTGACTACAATTCAAAGTACTCTGCTCCATCCTTATGTCCATGCATTGGTAGCTGTTTAATCACAGTCATTTTTGGGGGGACCACAGAAAATGTGTTTAAATTCTTCATGTCATTGCCATGCTGTTTGTGAAGGTGCATTTCTCCCCATTTTGTTCTTTCATCCAGACCATAGATAGTAAACCCACCTTTCATATCACACAGAAGACAAAGTCTAAGCACTAACGTTCATCAAGATCATAGTTAAATTAAAAAGGACAAAAGAAAAGCACAAGTCAGAGGAAGGTGCAACTTGCTGGCAGATTGGGTGCCTTCCCAGAACTAAGTCCCAGCCCATCTTCCTGGGATTTCTTACAGGCTTGGTTCTGATTCAACTTTCAGATCTCTTTTTATTGACTTCTGTCCCTCTATAATGTCCTTGCACATGCCACCATTAGTCCAGGCTCAAGAACCAGTGTACAAAGTGAGTCTTTCCTATGCTCACATTTAGCCCAGCTTCCAGCAGACCTCATTTTCATTGTGAAAGTATATCTGCATCAAAGAAAAAAAATTAAGTTGTAGTGTTCTCCCATCCTTCCTGCCTTTATACAAGTTTTGTATTTATTTTTACTTATTATTTTTATGAAAACATTCTCTTCATAAAGGGGTGTCCTTTTTAAAAAAAATTAAGCAAGACAATCTCCTTAGAATTAAAGTCCAACCTAAGAATATTTTCCTATATTGGGAAAATTATGTTTAAATAACACCTCAACAATTATGCAGAACAGTGTGTTATAATTTATTGTCTCCTCTTTAGAAGGCTCACCCCGCCATGCATCCCTCCTTAAAATGTCAAAATTAAACCATAGTCACAAATATTCATCAACCTCACATATCCAAGAGAGTGATTTGGTGTCACAGACACTGACCTGCAGTGTCCACAGCATTACGGATGAAACCAGATAATTCACACAGTCTGCTGAGTCCTATGGAGGAAAAGGAATGGCATGGCTACTCTCTCAAGGGGAGAGCACCCCGACCCTTGCCTTGACAGGTTGTTAATGGCTTTCAAATTGCACAGGAATACAGGTAAAAGCTCATTAATCATTGTTCGGTAGTAAGGATCAAACAATAGATAACATACAAAGAACTACTAGGGCCTATTCTGAGTCAGGGTCTATTAGCCAAAGGGCTACAAAACTTTGGGAAAGGAACTCATTTTCTGCTTGGACCCTTTGAGAGCATTCTTAGCAAAGCAGGTTTCACAGGATTTTACATACTCTTTCTTAGGCCTGATCACTGTGAAACCTGCCCTTTCCAGAACAGGGCAGCACCACCCTCTGTCATTGTTTCAGGCTTAACTCAGTCAGGGGAAGTAAGGCAGCCAAGAGATTAGGAAACTTCTTGTAGATAGAATGAGCACTCAGGCTACATCAAAGCCAAAGGGTGAGTGTTCATCACCCCCTTTTGCTATAGCCCCCCAAGTCCTTCCCTGGGGTTCCCTGTGATTGTGCCTGTTTTAGGTCATTCCTCATTTGAGGAATCTTACCCGTCATTGGTTAACTGATCAAGCACTGGGGACTAGGGAGGGTGAAGTAAACGGAACAGAAGCAGCACTGCTGCCAGGGAGATAAGCTTTGTCTCTTTAGTGGCTTATGGTCTATAGGTCGCTCACTCAGCCTTAGCCATGGGGCAGGGGTCAATTTCAGCTTCTGAAACCAGACAGGGCAGTTCCTAACAATTTGGCATTGAAAGAATTTTTAAACACACTGAAAATCACAAAGAAGAATAAATTTTTGCTTTACAATTGTAAAGGTCTGAATAAAAAAAAATCACAAATACAGTAAAAGAGTTAGCCATAGAGAAGAGAAAATAGATACAAGCACTCTTCTGTTGAATTTTAAAAATAAGTTAATATTTTATAGAACTATGGGTAAAGAATGCTCATGGATAATTCACAAATGGAGAAACTGTAGGCTGATGAATATATTTAACATTAATAATTATTTGGAAAATATGAATGTTAAATGATGTGAAGCACTTCTAACATTGGCAAAAATTAAAAAGTCTGGGGCTGTCAAGTGAGGCACAAAAATATGTAAACTTTATTATTGTTTATTACAGAGAAGATTTAGAAGCAACTAAAATGCCCATCTACTGAACCAAATCCATAATCAGGATAATTAAATCTCAAAATAGGATGACTGAGAAATATATATACCAAACCAAAAAATGATGTAAACATTTTAAATCCACTGATATAAATTTTAAAATCCAATTAAATACATTTTAGAACCATATAACTAACAATTATATATTATATGTGCATACATTATATATACATATTTATAATGTATGTACATTATATGATCTGCTTGTGTGTGTGTATATATCAATGTATCCAAGAATATAAGAGTAAACACTCTTTATTTAAAAAAATATGCATAATCCTTAGGACATTATAGTAGGTGAAATAAGCTAGTCACAGAACTATAAATACTGCCTGAACCCTTTCACATGGGGCATCTAAAACAGTCAAACACAGAGAATGGAGGGTAGGATGGCAGTTGACAGGGAGTGGGGGGAGGGGAAATGGCTGTTGCTATTCAATAGGCATAAAATTTTAGTTATGAAAGAGCTATTTCCAGATTACATCCTGGAAATATGTATACAACACTGTGCCTGTAGCTCACATTATTGTATTTGATACTTAAAAATTTGTTAAGAGGGTAGATGTCATGTTAAGTGTTCATACCACAATAACACTAAATAAAAATATTTGGAAATAGAAAAAGGTTGAAATTGTTAATAGCTGTTGCCTCTAGATGGATAGGAGGGAATGGGAATGAGAGAGGTTGGTTCAATGGAAATGTAGCTTATATGTAGTTGTGCATCACTGTAAAATAATGAATCTTATAAGATAAAACTATTATTTAATGTGGGTGATAAATATATGACACTTATAAGGTTACTTTTCTGTGTATGTGTGCGTGTATAAACATGTGTTTCTTTCTTAAACATATTTTGAAGGTGAATCTTGCAATTCAGTTGTAGCACTATCTTTGAGTTTTGTGTGCTTGACCAAGGTAAATTTATCAAGTAGCCTAATCAAGACTTTGGAAATGGAAAATAAATAGTAAGACTTAAATGAGAGATCAAATTATAAAATGAAGCATCGGTAACCACAGAAAGCATAAAAGAAATAGTCTTGAAAAAATCTTTCCAATGTTATAGGAATGCTAAATAGATGGGAGGTTGGCAGAGCTAATGAGGAATGAAAGTCGTGTTAACGATTATAGGAATGACTGTGTCTATGGTCCCACGAAAGGCAATATCCAAAGGGCATTGGAGAGGAAGCCACCATACAACCTTCATGGGGCTATCAGAGCCTGGAAAGAACCCCAGTTTAAATTTATTATGATGATAACTTGAAGTTGGTAAAAATCTTCATAATTTCCTCTTTATTGTTCACAACTTGTCTCTTCCTTTATTAATTCTAAAGCTTTGAATGTGTCATATTGTTCTTAAATACACCAGCATAAAGAAAGATCAATTGTGTCCTGCCCTAAAGAACAGAATATTCTAGAGAATAATATGCATGTTGTCACTGCTTCTTTACCAAAGTTAAAATTATATTAAAGGTAGATTATGGCTCTGAAAGAAAAAAAAAACGCAGTTTTTATTTCACAGTTTTAAAGATGGCTGTTGTATTTCTTCATTTACTTATTCATCATTAGTCAGTCTTTTCAAATGTCTTTGGAACATATACTTTTTTCTCAGTATTATTTTGGCAACTGTTAATACAAAGGCAAACTATTTAGACTTATGGGCTAGGAAATTTTACACAAGAAAATAAAAATATAATATTTAATTACAATATTTATATATGCTTGAGGAATGATCTCTGGATTATATAAAAACCATTTTCCTTTTAAATAATCTAATCAAAAACTAGAAATAGGATCAGGTTCATGATGGCTGCCTTGTTAATTTCAATAAAACATTACATTCAGTCTTCTTATAACCATTCATATTTTTAAATTATGTCATATACCATGTGATATTTATGGCAAATACACCAGGGCTTGTTTTAGACACAAGAACAAAGGCTTTGCATTCAGTCAACTCCCAAACATTTACATTATAATTGGACTTTGGGGCCAGAATCCTGTGTTTTCTAACTGCTGGATTTTTTTCCCATCCCAACGACCAGCAACACTTCCCAAAGATAGGGGTGCAATTCAAAACAGAGGGTAGAATCATTACATGTGATCATTATTCAAAATGATTATCTAAGTCCCTAGGCTATCTCCACATTTTTTATTCTTTGGGTGAAAGTTTTGCATAGAGACCTGTTTAATGAGCATTCTACTTGTCTTCCCTTCCAAGGGGAATCAGGACTTTATCTGGGAATTCTGGTTCTCATGTTTGGGGATTGGGACCATATACAAACATACTTCAGTGTGAAGATCTGCAGGGACTTCAGATGCGTGTAAAACCTGTTAGCACGCTTCCTGCAACAACCTTTACAGGGAGTCTCAGCAGATCTCTGTAAATTTGGTAGGTTAAACTGAATCCTTTTCTTATTACTAATTCTGGATGTGTGGAGCAAGCATCTTGGAAATTTGCTAATTCAAATCAGACACAGGACTGAAATGATCCCTGCTCTGTTCTCTTGTCTCATCTCTGCCCACTGATTGCCAAGTGGAAGTGATGGTAATAGACTTGCGAAATAGTGTCCAGCATCCCTACTGATAAATTAAACTGAGTGAGCATTTATACAGAATGATGAATAGTCATTACAGAGAGTATGTTTCACCTTAATATAATAAGAAATGTTTCTTTACCATAGAACTGGCAGAATTGATGGATGTGTTAAAGGACAGTGTGTAATAAATACAAGTGCCTTTATAATATGTCTTCAAGGAAGACTAACCCACTTACTTAACATTAATAAAAACCAGTTTGTCTCCCTTTCCTGCTTTTTGCATTGCCCACGGCAATAAACCTTGGGATGGAAAGATTCGCTGATGTTCACAGTCTCTGTATTGCTGGCGAATATGGAGAGCTCAAATCACAGTGCATAGTTTTAAAATCATATCAGACGCTGTTTAGAAATTAATTTGCACTATTGTTTATTATAATTACAAGATAAAAATATTAAAATTAGGTATATTTTAAATATTTTATTTTCTGGGAATGTATTGTCTTGGTAGACCTATAAGATGTTCATATTAAAAACAAATTAGAAAAAAAGCATTTGTAAAGAAGTAAAATTTCTTTTTTCAGGAACACTGGTATATCAACCAAGATTCTGAAGAAATAAAAGTGAGGCTGTTACAGAGAAACTTTATTTCAATGACAAATAGTTACCAAAACAAGAACAACACTATATAACTTTGCCTTCAGTTATATTGCAGTAGAAGAAGAAATACATAACAGGTAGGATATACACATATATTCTTCATTTCAAAAGTTAATTGCACAAACTCATAATAGATAATCAATCATTGCTATTGTGGATGCTCTTTTTGGTTTTGTTAAATTAAGGGTAAGTATACTGAATATATTCTCTCAGAGTAAAATATGTACTGAGTTCCTTGATTTGTAGCAAAGAAACAATTATTTTTTTAAGATTTTATTTTTTTCTTTTTAGAGAGAGGTTAAAAGAGGAAGAAAGAAAGGGAGAGAAGCATCAATGTACAATCAGTTGGTTACCTCTCACACACCCCTAACTGGGGATCTGGCCTGCAAGCCAGACATGTGTCCTCACTGGGAATCTAAATGGTGACCTTTTGGTTCACAGACCAGTGTTCAGTCCACTGAGCCACACCAGCCAGGGCACAGATGAAGTGTTTTGATGAGGGAGTGTTGCCACAGTGTTTTCCACCAAAACTTACCTATGCAATTCTTCTTGAATGCAGTAGTAGGAGTCAAGATATGGGACTGCTGGTGCAACAGCATCAGATTAGCACATTAGACACGTAGCTGACGAATGGTAGTAAGCATCTTTAAAACAAATAAACACCAGAGTTTTAAGAGAATGAGATTGTGGGAGAGCTCAGCCTGATTTTTTTTGTTGTTCAATACATAGCTGGGTATCTTGTGATCCAGTTTCTTGAATATGCAAAGTTATAACTCACGTGCTATTTCCATATCAATTATAAAAGCCCTCAGTAAGGTAGAATGAGTTTCCAGGGCTGAAATAAGAAACCACATTTGAAAAATCATTCAAAACATGTTAAAAACATTAACTACTGGTAACAATTAATGTACATGTATTGTTACTGGGAGCTGTGCTACCTAACCTATGTATGTGCACTATTTCATGTAATTCACATAGTACAAGAATAGAAACACTTGGAAAAATCGCACAGCTAAGAATTACAGACCCAATAGGCAACAAACCAACTCACCAACCAAACAAGCAACAAAACATGTTAAAGTTAAACTGTAAAACCCTGCCATTAACCAACATGTTATACAGACTCTTTGTTTAACCTTATCCCATTAAACCTCAGTAATATTTCCATTAGACATAGAAATAATGACATCTGTTTTCTAGGACTCTCCTGCAGAATAATGAGATCACTGTTTCTGAATGCCTAGCACCACTGTGGGCACAGAGTAGGTGCACACTAAATAATTCCAGTGCTCTCCCGCATTCACTTCTCTATCCAACTAAAGCACACTGATCAAGCTTTAACAAATCAAAACTGTAAGTAATAACCAAAAAAATCAAAACATGCTTTAAACTATTTAAAGAAAAGAAGTATAAGCTGAAAAGGAATGGAAGGGCTACCAGAAGAGAGAAGAGAAAAGAGTAGAGAAAAGTCTGAATGGCCAGAGTCTGAGTGATAGGACAGGACTGGATTATTTGGTAAAAGAAAGCAAGTGGGATTCAGTGAAGAGCACACAGTTTCCAACTGACACTGAGCAGAAGTAGTACTAGGGTGTAGTCTGTCTGGGAGCAGCTGAAGCACAGCAGTGCAGCGGAAATTGAGGAAAAGCCCAGGATGCTAACAAGCTCACACAGAAATACTGAAATTTTCAAGGATGAAGTTGATGAGATATGGGGTGGAGAGGAGGTCTGTGGCAGCTAAGGAAAAATACCTGGAAGTCACTCTGGCTCCCCTGGTTCTTATAGGTAACTGTGTTTTATCTTTGGAAACATAAACATACACACACTCAGAGGCATGTGTGCATAAGTGAATACACATAGGAATGTATATATTCAAGAAATCACAAATATTAATATAATTAATATATGCATATCAATATTAATACATATAATGAAACAGTGTTCATTCACACAATGCAAACTCTAGCCAGCAGTGAATAATAAACCAGCGCCTTACTCAGACAGTTCTAAGAGTCTGAAATTGGTCTCTGGAGAGTTCCTGTTTTAGGATTTTGTGAAAAGATTGAGAGAAAACAAGATGTGAACAAAAAAGCTGATAAATACACAGATGGTATATGACAGATTCATATACTTGAAACATATAGAATTTTATTAACCAATGTCACCCCAATCAATTTAATACAAATTTTATAAAAACACATAAAAGCCAATGACAAACAACAAAAAAATAAAGAAATAAACTGATTTTAAATGAACCTTTTAACAAGCTGGCATCAAACAGAGACAGCACCTTATTGTCTGTTCATCTCTTCATTGTCCCCATTCACTGATGAAAGCAACAACATCAATGGCACCAGGGAATCTCTCGCAGGTGACCGAGTTCATTCTCATGGGCATTTCAGACAGCCCAGAGCTCCAGATCCCACTCTTCTTTGTTTTCCTGGTCATCTATGGACTGACCGTGGCATGGAACCTGGGCATCATCACCCTCACCAGTGTCGACTCTCGACTTCAGACCCCCCATGTACTTTTTCCTCCGGCACTTGGCCGTGGTCAATCTTGGCAACTCTACTGTCATTGCCCCTAAAATGCTGGTTAACTTCTTGGTTTCCAAGAAAACCATCTCCTACTATGGGTGTGCAGTGCAACTGGGTGGATTCCTACTTTTTGTTGTGGCTGAGATTTTCACACTTGCTGCAATGGCCTATGACCGCTACGTGGCCGTGTGCAACCCCCTGCACTACATGGTGGTGGTGTCTCCACAGGTCTGCCTTCTGCTGGTGTTCCTTATACACTTCTGCAGCCTGACCACAGCACTGACAGTCTCTCCCTGTGTGTTCTCTGTGTCCTACTGCTCTTCCAATGTGATCAACCATTTTTACTGTGATAACGTCCCTTTATTAGCATTGTCATGTTCTGATACCTACATTCCAGAAACTGCTGTGTTTACCTTTTCAGGAATCAATTTGTTTTTCTCTATGATCATTGTTCTGATATCCTACTTTAACATCATCCTTGCCATCTTGAGGATCCGTTCCTCTGAGGGGCGACACAAAGCCTTTTCCACCTGTGCTTCTCACTTGATGGCTGTCACTGTGTTCTATGGGACTCTTCTCTTCATGTATTTGCAGCCAAGGACCAACCACTCACTAGATACTGATAAAATGGCCTCGGTCTTCTATACCCTCCTGATACCAATGCTCAATCCCATCATTTACAGCCTCAGGAACAAGGATGTGAAGGACGCATTGAAGAGGTTCCTGCATAACCCATTTCAATCACTCAGACTAACATAAATGTAGAACTATCTTCGTGAAGGGTTTTCTTTGGCCTCTGACAATCCTGCTGTTCAGAGGCAACTAATAGTTTAAAACTCCATGAATTTTAATGGGAAAATCATAATCCTTTTTCATCCAACCTCAAACACCCAATTTTCCCTTTAGAAAAATGCACTAGTTGACCCAAGAAAACACAGTTATGTAAGCAATAAACAAATAAACACATTTTAAAACACAGTTAAACTTATTAAATGGTTTTTATAATTTCTAAACGAGGAAGAGCAAGCCTGATAGCTGGAGGTGAAGGTGCACATGGATCACTTTTTGGAAAGTGGTTGAGTGAGACCATCTTTCCTGCCACAGATATCTTTTGTTCAGCTATTAGAAGTTTTATTATTTTTGTAGCACTTTTCCATGAGTTTCTCAACCTTTTGCAACCATTTTTGTCTTGAGCTTAAAAGAAATTTGTATCACAGAGAAAAAAAATGAACATTTAGAACAAAATAAAAGCTGAACAAAAATGCTTCAGTAGACATGAAAACAAGAAGCAGGACATGCGGCTAAACAAATGAAAAAATATGTAAAAGGGGATTTAACCTTTTTAAGCCTTTCATTTTATCTCTTCATTTGGTGGATGTACACAAAAGCAAAGTGTTGCTATTTATCCAAAAGTAACATATACTCACTCTTTCCAAATTATACTCTTATACTAAATGCTGTTGTGTTGAATTTTTAAGCAATCATAGCAATAAATACTTCTTATAACATTTTTATTACTGTCTTTTGGAATGAAATGTTATTAGACAAAAAAAAAGTTGTTCTCAAAGTGACACCAATTCTTAAGGGCACCCATCACCTCCACCACTGCCCCCAAACACTCAATACCTGCCCTATCTCTGTACATGCAACACTTTACTAACATTTAGTAAAGAGAGTAGGCGCAACATGCAAATTAAGATGACAGAATTTGAACCAGTTCACAACCTTCTCTAATTCAAAAATAAAACTGAGAAACTTTAAGGTTGTCCATGGAGATTTTCTGGACCCTTAAGCTCTGGATGAATTTGGTTGGAGCACTGATGCTTTCTCACTGGAAGTCCTCAGGACTTCGTACCAGGTGTCCAGTTGTCCTGATTCACATAGATCATGGCTGCTTTCCAAAGGGCGGGTTCCACCAGCCACCTTCATGAAAATGAAAAAGTCCTTTCACAGAAATCATTTGAAAATGAAGGAAACTCACTGCAGATACAGTGGAAGGAGGCCAGGTAGAGGTTATGGTGTAGCATCAGGCCTCCTGCTCAGAGAAAATGAACTGCTGAATTTCCCAGTCACCTGTCCACGTTTCCCAGCCTTACAGAGGAACCACTGTGCTGGCTCCTCTCTCTCTCTCTCCTCCTTCTTGCCCCTCCTTTTCTTTTTTTCCCTGTACTTCAATTATGGCGTAAATTTTTTTTCTATCCTTCTTATAAACAGGGCTATTATTTTATGGAGTTTGAGATCCTTCTATAAATCATACCTCCAGTTGTGACCTTCTATTCCAAGCTTCTCTACAGGACTGGTTTTGTCCTTTCAGTACTTACAAAGGCATTTCTATAAACAACCACCATCATCTATGTTGGAGCAATATTATTGAAAAGGGAGCTGTGAAAACAAGTCTTTACTCCTTCTCACAAAATGTGCATGAATCGGGGTTAACAAAAAAATCCAACTAAGTACTACAATATATATTTTTAAATAAATATCAAATATATATTTCTTATTAAATGATTCTAAGCACAACAGCATTTTGAGCTTATTGGTCAGGGGAGATTACTAACAATTAAAAAAAACACTTTAGAAAATCTATCTTTCAATGATCCAATAGGATATATCACTGAATGATAAAGGTTATTCATGTTTCCATAATAATAAACCATGATTATAGTAAGAAATGGACTTATGATATCATATCATATTAATTTAAACCCCATTATGAAATAAACTGAGTGATAAACCTCAATGTTAAGATATGGATGCTTAAAATATTGCTTCTTAATCCCTGAATAATCAAAATAGCTGCAAATACTTCTTTAGTTGTGGTGGCATCTTCACTTCTGTTGAAATCATTTTTCTCATTATTTGCTTTCTCCCACCCAATGTTTGAACAGTTTACTAACACTTCATGATTCAACACTAGGAAACTGCCAGCTCTAAAACAGAAAGTCACCTTGGAAAGCCACTCAGGAGAAGAACACCGTGAGGCTTGTGGAGAGGAAGGTGCTGTGGCACCACCCACGACTTGGGCTGGAACCTAGCCACTGCTTCATACCTAACTGTGAGGAAGACAAGCAATAGTCTAGCCTTGGGCCCAGTCCTAGCTTTGGGAAAAGTAGAAAGATCTGGTGGTGAGCCAACCAGCTTCTGCTACTGGGTGTCAGTGTTCTGTGTCACTTTAATAACTCCTTCATCTGCATTATCCCAAATGGCCAATCTTATCACTATTGTGAACATCCAAATATTAAAACTATATTAAAATTATGATTTTAAATAAAAAGGTCTCTGATCTTTGTTGTTAACACAGATTGTGCTTAGGGCATCTTGTCTTTCAAATCCAAAAGTTTATTTGGATTATTTTTTAATTTATGGATTAACACAAGTAGGAGAATTTTAGTCTTAAAGCTGAAATTGTTGTTATAATTATATCTGATTTAATTATTTATTGCAATCCCTTACAAGCAGTACATATTCATAAATGTCCACAGTGTGAAATTCTAGGGTATTTATTGTAGAATGAATATTGATCAAAGAAATCTTGAAATAGATCTGTCTTTACTTAAAGAAGTTAAATGTGCTTATTTTTTCCCAAATCAGGCACCCATTTCGAGAGAGATTCATTTATGGATCAGTGGGGATCACACATACAATGTTGATAATTGTGGTGATACAGGCAGAAATCAAGAGATGGTCCTTTACTAAATGCCTATTACTATTTAAACAAACAGCAATGTGGTAAAGGTGGGGGGATGGGATGTTGGGTGGTGAGAAAGAAGGGGAAATGGGGAACATCTGTAATAGTCAACAACAAAAAATATATTAAATAGTCGACAATAAAAAATATATTAAAGAGGCCTGACCCAGATTATAGTAATTTTGTGAGACAGAAGTCAGTCAAATATTTTTGTAGTTCAAAAATACATAGTTGAGAACTTTTAAATACAAAATGAATTATATAGCAACACATGTGCACATTAAATATACATTATATTGACACTAGAAAGCTAGACTTCTTTTTAAGGACATATTTCAGCTTCTACAGGGAAATGTAGGCGAAGGGAAAATGAAGATAGGAAATGAAAACTATGATGATTATGGCTATGGAATTAGGGTACATTAACTCAATGTAGTACTTTACATTAAAAAATAAAAGAGTTATACACATATTCTTAAGTTTTACTTTTTTTGAATCTTTAAAATACTATAGGACACATTTAAAGAGTTTCATCTTCATCCTCAGACATAAAACCTGGAAGAACTCATTATGGAAAATGCTAAATGTTGAAATAATTTATAGTATGCTTACATGCAAATATTTGAATGGATGCAGTAAAAAAGATAATAACAAAGGAAAACAGGTAAATTAGGTAAAAGAACATTTCCTCATTAAAAAAAATATAAGGTACCCAGGATAATTAACAAAGACCGTGGTGTAATGTCCTGTTCTCTGATGCTTTGGCAATAACCAAGAAATTGCAATCAAGCTCCCAGAAAGTGTCTCACACGGGAGAGACACTCATAAATTTGTCTGATTTCAGTTATGTTTGTAATCACATGGGGGAACTAGAATGCATTCTCCATTTTAGGTAAGTAGGTGGTACTAAATATTACCTAATTAGTAGATTAGCTCCAGTGACAATTTTAGATGTCTGTCTTTAACTTAAATTTTAGAGATGAGTATAATCACCAATGCCAATTTCAATACATTATACCATAAATATCAATAATCTCTTTTTATAACTATGTTTTCTGGAGTACTTATATGGTTGTACCCCTATATTATATTCTCTGACAGTAGTAGTAAGGGCCCTCATTTTTATTCTTCTTTTTTATTTCTTTACCCCCTTTATCCCCCTCCTCCCTGCACCCCATCATCTCCAGCATTCCCCCCAACTTAGTTCATGTCCATGGATTGTATATATAAGTTCTTTGGCTTCTCCATTTCCTACACTATTCTTAACCTCCCCCCATCTCTTTTGGTTTTTAAATCCTCACTCGAGGATATATTTTTATTGATTTTTGTTGATTTTAGAAAGAGAAGAAGGGACAAAGAGACAATTACGGATGTGAGAAAGAGGCATAGATTGGTCGCTCCCCTACCTGCACCCCCGCCCCTCCCCATACACTCTTCAGCCAGTACCGAACCCACACCTAGCTATGGGCACTGACTGGGAACTGATTCTACAACCTTTAGGTGTATAGGATGATGCTCCAACCAAATGAGCTCACCCCGCCAGAGCAAAGCATCCTCATTTTTTTGTTATGACTTCTACATTTATAGTGTGATTCTAAACCATAAATCATTTTCTTTTCTATGTTATTAAATTTATTGAGTGACATTAGTTAATAGGGCCATATACAAATATAGAAATATAGAAATATATATTTCAATATTGTATGATACCTGCTCTGTATATTGCATTGTATGTTCACCACCAGAAGTTGAACCATCTTCTGTTACCATATATTTGGCCCCTTTTATCCTTTACAACCCCCAAGTTCCTTTTCTCTGGTAACCATGATATTGTTGTCTGTGTCTATGAATTTCAGTTTTATATCACATATAAGGGTGAATCATATGGTTAGGAGTAGGGGTAAGTTTAGGGTTAGGGTTACAGTTAAGAGGAGGAGAAAGAGAAGTGAGTAAAATGCAATACTAAATGGAAAACACCAGACTTTCCCAAAATTATATAGGTAATAGGAAAAATATAAATGATATTGAGCTGTACCATATGGGCACTTTTGTAAGTTATACATTTTGTTTATAATGTGTAGTAGAGTTTTTAAAATGTATTGCCTGTATGTAAGAATGCAAGGTTGATTTTATAGTTGAAAACCAATTACATAAGTTAAATCAATAGCATTCTCATAAGTTTAAAAAAATAAAATAGGTCTGTAATAAATTGGATACAAAATAAATTTAGAAAAATCAAATTTCTTTCTATGTCATATCCAGAAAAAAATTGAAAATAAAATTAAAGAAAAGGTAATGTTTATGAAACCATTAAAAATAAAAACCTAATTTAGGAATAAATTCAATTAAAAAAATGTAAGGCCTCAGTAATAATTTGAATAAAAAATTAACACTGTAATTTAAAGATATATGAAAAAAATTATTCCATATTTATCCACAAAATGAAAGACATAATTTTGTAACAAAGCCAAGTACCTTTAGATTGATCTATAGGTTCAATATAATGCCAACATAATTCCTTTCTACTTGATTTACTCCCACCTTCCCTTCTCCCCTCTGTACCTTATCCCCTCCTTCTTTCTCTTTTTCTCCTTCTTTCTTTCCTTCTTTGTTTTACTTCTTACTTCTTCCTTTTAGAACTTTGGAAGCTAATTGTATAATTTATTCAGACTGGCAAAACACCTAAAAATAGCAAAGATGATCTTGAAAAAAGACAATAAAGTTTCAGGAGTTACAGAACCAGATGTAACTATTAGCTATAGTAATTTTTAAAAAACACATTTTCGCCCTGGCTGGCGTAGCTCAGTGGATTGAGCGCAGGCTGCGAACCAAAGTGTCGCAGGTTCGATTCCCAGTCAGGGTACATGCCTGGGTTGCAGGCCATGACCCCCAGCAACCGCACATTGATGTTTCTCTCTCTCTCTATCTCCTTCCCTTCCCTCTCTAAAAATAAATAAATAAAATATTTAAAAAAACATACACAACATTTTCCTGAGGACAGATATTCTGATCAATGAAACAGAAGAGTGACTCCAGAAACCAATACACACACACACACACACACACACAGTCACCCAACTTATAATAGAGACATCACTGTTTTCCATAACAAAAAGAATAATCTTTTCAATAAAGGATATTAGGTAATTTGTGTATTTTGTTTGAGGGGGGAAAGTATCTAGACACTTGTTAACACTCCTGACAGTTTCAATTCTACCTGGATTGAAGGTCTAAATGTAAAATCCAAACAGTAAACATTTTAGAGGTAAACATAGTGGGACATCTTTATGATACAGAATTATTGTACTAGAATATGTACAAATTTTTAAACAGAACACACAGAGCAATAAGTACATAAGATTTAAAAAGATTACTTCAACTAATTTAAGAAATCAGAGAGGAGGAGAGAGCGGGTAATGGGGGAAAGAAGGGAAGTGTCTAGTTAAGGAACATGTATAAAGGACACATGGACATGGACAACAGGGTGGGGATTGACCTTGGGAGCTGGGGGTGGGCTGGGCAGGGGAGGGCAACAGAGGAAAAATTGGGACAACTGTAACAGAACAACAATTAAAAAAAAGAAATCTGTTCATCAAAATCAATAGAACAAAAAAGGAAACTCTCATAGTGGCAGATGATAGTTTATCGAAACTACATATTTAGACACACATATTTAACAGAGGATTTATGAAAATATAAAAATAACTTACAAATCAATCAATGGTCAACATGAAATATAAAATGATAAAAGACATGCATGAGCACTTTTCTAAAGAAAATATCAAAATCCCATTGAATGTATGAAAATGCCCTCAATTTCATTTCACATTAGGATAATGCAAACTAAAACCACAACACCCATGCACATCATGCAGAATGGAGACAAAGAAAACAGTGAAAATGTTAAATCTTGACAAGATGTCAAGCAATTATAACTGTTTCTGTTGCCAGTAAAAGTGGGGTTATTTCATGGGAACAAGAGAAAAACATTTCACAGACCCACACACAAGAACTTCTGGTGTGGCAAGATTTATTTGGGTGGGAATGGAAGGACACCCCTGTGTCCCATCCTTGTCCATGACACCATGGAAGAAGTCCAACCATGTCTTCAGCAACGTCCAAACAAAGGCCAATGGTCCAGTTTCTGTTTCACATTATAGCTTAGTCCTTCGGAACTCACAGTTGGCTGCTAAGTGATCTCAGTCCCCATCGGGGTAGCTAGGCACTGTCCTGGCTGCTGCTCTACCCAGGCTCCCACCTAAAACCTGTGTTTGGAGTCCGCATCACTGCTAGCCCCTCATGGTAACTACAGAAAATATGCACAAACTAACAGGGCGAGTGTGTGTTCCCAAGCTAGAGAGAGAGAGAGCTTCTCTGTTGAGCTGTGTTATATTATCTTGGGCTTGGGCAGGACTAGGTGGTTTTTTGTTTTTTTGTTTTTGGGTTTCAAAATAACCAACCAGCTTCCCAAGCATTTCCAGGCTCCTAATGAGTCCACCCTCTAGACAAGTGACCACTTTCCCAGGTTAGACTGACAGGTCTCTATGGTCAAGCACTGCACTCTGCACCACTGTGACTTTTACTGTGCCTGTGCTCACCTCCCACTGCTTCTGCCAACAATCTGGTGCTGGAGGGGTGAAGACAGGGTTTTAATCCTTGATGCAATACTGTGATCCTCTGGTTTCTGGGAAGATGTAGCTTCCTGGTTATGCTTCACAGCCCGTTAGGCTCAACAATATCCAATTCTTTTTGTTTCCTTCCTTATTAATAACTAGCTAACTAATTATGATAACATTTGCACTACTGGTGGGGATGCACATTTTGTATAAACACTCTGAAAATCCATTTGGTAGTATTTACTAATGCTGCGACTCAGCAATTTTAGGGTATTGACTATGCCCGAACGAAAATACATTCAAGATTAAGCCAGTATAGATCAAATATTGATGTGAACATAAGGGGAGTGAGAGTAGTTTTTATTACCATTATCAGGGAACCCGCATGTATATCAGGACAATATTTTTATCAGTGAGTATCTTTAAATAAATCCAAATTTTATTACTTTGTAAATACCCAAAGATATGAAAAAAATTATTTTCAAGTATAAAATTGAATAGAATGTTAATAATATCACTAATCATGAAACCTCCGCACTGGAACCAATTCCAATAATTTAAAGAGAATAACCAATAAATAATTTGTGATATATTTATAAAATGGAATTGCACACAAAAATAAGAATATGCAATCTAGAAACACCTATGACAATATATCAAGTGAAAAAGCCCAGATGCACAGAAAACACATGCACAGGATTTCTTTTATAAGAAGTAACAAACATAGGTGAAAATAATTTATGTTGTTAGAAGTCAGAGTAGTAGTTACTTTGGTGTGTGGGGAGAGGTGTGGAGTACAGTCATAACAGAAAAGGGAATGAAGAATGATTTTAGAGTTTTGATAATATTTTATTTGTTTTGGTGGTTGTAATTTCTGTTTAATCTGGATTCTGGCTACAAGATGTGTCAATTTTATAAAAATTTATTTATGATGTATGTATTTATTAATACATGTATTCTACTTTAATGATAAGCAAAAGACACCACAAATAAGGGGGAAATGGGTACACATATATTTTCTCTTGCAAATTTTAAAACAATGCAATAAATGTTCAAACATTTCTCTATTATGTCATCACTCCTTTTAAAGGAGACAAAGCTTGCAAGAAAAACTAAAACTCCCCTCTTACAGAAATAATGTTTTGGTTACAGATGTCTGTGTTGCATTAGAAAAGACTTAACCAAGAGAACTGAGGAAAAGTACCTAATTTTATTTGTATGGGCATATAAAGATATCCTGGATAATTAGCAGCTATCCCATTGGTTTTGTCTGCAGCATTTAAATGCTTTAAGCATGATTAACTAATTGTGTCCTTTCTCCTCAGGGAGGACCTCAAGGGACCAAAGAATCCTATAAATTCTTCTTACTGGGTTATGTTAAGAGTACATGAGAAGCACAGAGAGATTCCTCATGAGAGGTAAATAGATGGTACCTGTTTCTCCCACTTTCACTGTCAGTCTTTAACACCCCACTTTGGGCATTCAGCCACAGCTTTAACAACCTGCTTCAATAACTGAAGTTTCTGGGCAAGTATGCTGTTGTAAATATCTTTATTATGATTTTTTACAAAAGTTAGACATTTATGTTGATGTGGTTGTACTCTTTGAATAGTAAAAAACAACAACAGCAAAAAAAAAAAAAACACAACTTCTGAAAAGGGAGTTGCATTAAAAAAGTTTATCCCCAAAACCTTAAGATAGTTATGTGTTTTTCACCTAGACCCATAATCCAGATGTCAGATTTGATATTATTATCTGTAGTTAATTGGGTATGTTTCAGAACTTTTAACCACAAATGATAGCATATTCATAATGTTCTCTAGTTATCTCTAAATGAAAATTGTTATATATCACTATTTTTAAAATCCTTGCAATTGTCATTATCAAAAATGCCATGTGTTTTCCAGATTCAAAATTATCATTGAAAGCATAAGTATCATGTGCAAATCACCACTTTTAGTGGGAGGCGAGGCCTAAGCCAAACACCAAAGTCTGGATTTCACTGCCTGGCACCGCCATCCCACCATCACGTCTCATATGAGTTCTTTCTCTCTTCTTTAGCCTTGGGAGAGTGTTTGAAATGTCATCAAATTGTCTTTTAAATGACTGGATACACATCTAATGGATACTGGAAGCAAGATTAAAATATGCACCAATACAGATTGTGTAAGCAGGAATGTGTCTTTTACCTAAAATTAAGATATCTTTTCCACTCTATATTTACTTAGAGGTTCTTTCTTAAATTCCCTTTATTCCAGCTGAAAAAATATGGAGGTGTCTAAATATATGCATCTAAATGCAAATTTTATTGATTTCTCATGGTGGAATTTATTTATTGTCACTTACGTTAGTGTTGAAAGCTGCATTTTGCACAGGGAGGGAGGCAGGGCTGGGGAATGACAACTTCTATGAGCTCTATATTTAGGGCAGTTTTATAGCAAATGCCCAAAGTTAAGTTCTGCCCATTGTATATTTTACATGTTTGAAAAGTCTTGAGAAGAAAAAGAAAACAGATTTAAAAGATGAGAATCAAGTCATCTTCAAAAATCACATAAAATAATATAAATGAAAGTATTACAATATTAAAAGAGGTTTTATGCTTTACATACAACTCTAAAAATGATGAGGAAAAGATCTTTTCTCACATACAGGGCAACTGGTATTTACTAGGAGGGATTTAGAAAAGAATATAATTTTTAAAACTCATTTATTCCCTGAGATTTACAATGTTTTAGATATCCAGTAAAAAAAAATGTACCTGAGTGTATTGTCTCTCAAGAATTAATTCAGTGTTCCTGAACAAGCCATAAATTTTCTGCTATCTCTACAAATATGCTTATTCTGGATTTTTCATCTGATGCAGTTGTACAATAGGTACAATGTGTGGCTTTTATTAGTTTCACTTACCATTAGATGTTTTAACACCTAATCCTTATTGTAGCATGTAGCAATACTTTTTCCTTTTTATAGCTTATTAATATTTTATTTTATGTTCATGATACATGTGTTATCTGTTCACCAGTTCATTGACTTTTGGGTTGTTTCTATTTTTGACTCTTGTGAACGATGCCATTCTGCATAACTCTTCTCATGGTGGCTATTTGATTTTACATTACTTACAAAAAGTGTTCGAAGGTTCATTTTGAAGAAATATGTAAATTTTGCCTGTTTTTAAATTTGGATTGTTCATTTTTGTTGTTGAGTAGCAAAAGTCCTTTGATATTCTAACTATTAAGGCCTTACTAGATAAATAATTTGCATTTTTTCTTTGTGTGAGTCATCTTTTCATTTTTTGGTGCACAAAAGTTGGTTTCAAAAATTTTGATAAGGTCCAATTTACGTATTTTTATTTTTGTTCTTTGTGCTTTTCATGTCAGATGTAAGAAACCTATCAAGAGCTTCGCTGAGCTGAGATAGAGAATTGAGCTGTCAAGTATTAGAGAGTAGCCAGTTGATGGGACAAGCTATAAATGAACAATTTAAGCCTTTAATTACTTGTTACAATGGTAATCTCAGTCATAACTCATGAAAGTTAATGATTATTTTTATTTTTTTTTCCTGTTACAGATTTCCTGAAAAGCCTGGATGGACAAACACAATCTAACAGTGTTGAATGGATTTATTCTACTGGGGGTCACAGACCTCCTAGAGCTGCAGGCTCCATTATTTGGGCTTTTCTTCATTGTATACATGGTCTCCTTGGTGGGTAACCTGGGCTTGATCATCCTTACCAAGATAGACTCCAGGCTACAAACACCCATGTACTTCTTTCTCAGACACCTGGCTTTCAGTGATCTCAGTTGTTCGACTGCTGTAGGACCCAAAATGCTAGTAAATTTAGCTGTAAATCAGCATATAATCTCCTATAACTGGTGTGCTATCCAACTCACTTTCTTCAGTATGTTTATCACTAGTGAAAATCTCATTCTGTCAGCAATGGCCTATGACCGCTATGTGGCCATCTGTAACCCTCTGCTCTACAGAGTCATCATGTCACGAAGATTATGTCACTTGCTGGTGGCTATACCCTACCTATACAGTGTCTTTTTATCTTTGCTGACCACCATAAAAATTTTCATTTCATCATTTTGTGGCTCTCCGGTCATTAGGCATTTCTACTGTGACAGTCTGCCGTTGATATCTTTGCTCTGCTCAGACACACGTGAAATTAAACTGATCATCCTGGTTTTTGCAGCTTTTACTTTGACTTACTCTCTTCTGATAGTCCTTATGTCCTACATTCTGATCCTAGTTGCCATCCTCAGGATGAACTCTGCAGAGGGCAGGCACAAGGCTTTCTCTACCTGTGGATCTCACCTGACAGTCATTGTCATATTCTATGGTAGCCTATTATTTATGTATGTGAGACCCAAGTCCAGGCATTCATTTGATACTGATAAAATGGCCTCTTTATTTTACACTTTGGTCATCCCCATGCTGAATCCATTGATTTACAGTTTGCGGAGCAAAGAGGTGAAGAATGCCCTAAATAGAACTTGGGGAATGTGTGCAAATATTCTATTTAAAATTCACTGTAAGATACACTAGCAACTGATATATCAGCCAATGTGCGCAATGACTGGCATTGCTTTAAACTTATGCTGTTATCTCCATGGGAGAGAAAAAATAGATGTATGATAAACCTAGAAATAAAAAAAAATTGTACATAATTTTCTTTTTTAAAAAATGTATTGCATATTTTTCTATCACTATTTACCTCCCTTATATTCCTCTTCCCCTATAATCACTACACTGTTGTCTTTTTTCCTTTTTTACTCGATCCCTCGACCCTCTAACCTCTCCTCCCACCGAGGCTGCTATCCTCCTCTCTATCTATGAATCTGTCTCTATTTTGCTTGTTAGTTCAGTTTGTTCATTAGAGTCCACATGTAAGTGAAATCATGTGGTCTTTGTCTTTCTCTGATTGGCTTATTTCCCTTAGTGTCATGTTTTCCAAGTCCATCCATACTGTCACAAAAGGTAAAATTTTCTTCTTTTTTATGGGTGAGTAGTATTCCATTGTGTAAGTTACCCAGACTTGTTTTATCCACTTATCTGTTGATGGACACCACTTGTCCTGATTCCATATCTTGGCCATTGTAAATAACATGGCAATGAACATAGGGGTGCTTATGTTCTTTTGACTTAGTGGTTTGGATTTCTCTGGATATATTTCCAGAAGTGGGATTGCTGTGTCAAAAGGCAGATCCATTTTCAATTTTTGAGGTATCTCCATGCTGTTTTCCAGAGTGCCTGCAACAGTCTATATTCCTACTAACAGTGTATAAGGGTTCCCATTTCTCCACATGCTCACCAACAATTGTTATTCATTGATGTATTGATAATAGCCATTCTGACAGATGTGAGATGATACCTCATTGTGGTTTCTCTGATGATTAGTGATGCTGAGCATTTTTCATAGTCTATTTGCCATTTGTATGATAAAAAAAATATATCACTAACAGATGGCTAATTCCTGCCCATATTTCAGACATTAACCTATATTTAATTTCAAATCAGATTGTTGCTATTCTTCATGTATAGCCAATTATATTTCTCCTGCACTAGACATTTATTTTTAGAGAGCCAGGGACTCTGGATATCACATTCGTAGTTGTGTCTGTAGTACCTAACATGGTAAAAGGCATTAAAAAGAACGCATGATAGATTTTATATAAATGGGTTCATTCAAAGTAATAAACACATATTGTCAATTAAAAAACCAAAATCTCTCTCTTTATGGGGCTTAGAAAAAATACAGAAATAGGCAGAGTGAGAGGTGGGAAATATATTTAAAGACAATGTTGTGAAAATTTTCAAATGTGATAAAAATGTAAAACCTTCAGACTGAAGAATATTAACAAGCCCTGGATACAAACAGCATGTAAATGACTATGTCAAGGCAAATCATAATGAAATTTCTCAGAGCTATTGATAAATGAAAACCTAAGCAGTCAAGAAAATACTCTGTTACAGAGGAACAAAGAGTTTATAGATGGTGTAACTAAACAAAAGCAGGGGTTTGGTTGCCTGTCACCACAAAAGCCAAACATGTGAGGCAGATGCTGGCACAAAAAGAAAGAGGTTTTACTCAGGTACTACATGACCTGGGAGAATGGAGAACTCCTGACTCAAAACCCATCTCCTAAGCAAGACCAAGACAAAAGCCAGTGTCCGGACTTCCTACTCTAATTCAAAGTACAGTCCTTTGGAGACCACAGGCGGCTACTAAACAGTCAGAGTCCCACCCAGGTAGCTTAGTATGTTCCTGGCTGGTATTCATTTTAGGCTCCCTCCTGGATCCTGTGTGTGGAGACTGCACAGCCATTGAGTCATGCAGCTGCCAGGCCTGCAGAGTTACACACTGTCAGGAGAGTGCAAAAAAGCACCAGCGGGTACATCACCAGATGGCCAAGAGATAGTGAGACCTGCTAAGGCCACATGGCCCATGCAGAGAACAGGTGAGTACCCTGTGCAACTGTAGGTCACCAGCAAAAGAGCCATGAGCCCAAGCCTCTTTGTTTCCCTAGGATTATATTAACTTGGGTGTGAAACAGGCCAGGTGCTTTCTCAAAATGACCAATCAGCTTCCCACTTTTGCATACTTTGTGTGGGTACCAATCCCAATCCCTTCTTTTCCCAGGCTAGACTGACAGACCTTTTTGATCAGCACCTCCCTTTGCGTCATTTTGACTTTTATGGCACAGGTGCTTGCCTTTCCCTGGTCCCACCCACAATTTGATAGTGGGGGAAGGGCTTTCTCTCTATCCAATTATCTTGCTGGCTTTTCACATTCAGATCCTATCCATTGATGTTTCTAGATATCCATACATTCAGTGTAAGAACCTCCTCCTACTGCCATTTTGGCCAATGGGGAAGACTCCCTGGCACTTCAGACAGACAGTTTACCAATAACAAATGACATCAAAAGCATAACCTATAAGAAAACAGCTTGATATTTGGACTTTGTCAAAATTAAAACAACCTACCAATCACACTCTTGGGAGCTCATCCCAAGGGAATGGAATTTATGTTATATAGTCATCTTTAAGTGAATGTCACAGGAAGTTTTATTCATCATAGTTGAAAACTGGGAAGAACCCACATGTCTTTGCATGAGTGAATGGCTAAGAAAACCGAATCATCCATACCATGGAATACTACTCAGGAACAATAGAGGAACAAGTGATTTATATACACAAAAGGACAAATGAATCACAAGAGAATTAGGTTGAGTGGAAAAAGCTAGTCCCCAAAGATTGCAAGTGGTATGACATTATTCATAAGCATTCTTCAAATGACAAAAACAAGTGATGGAATCAGGTTAGTGATTGCCAAGGGTTAGAAACAATGGAAGAGGAGGAGGAAGTGGGCATGGTATACTGTAAACCCTGGCATTTTTTTCTTTTTTGTAACACAAATGACAGATTTAAGCTTTGATTGCCCCAGGCCCCTATTCTCCTTGTAACAGGGTACAGCCAAGAGGGGGATCCCAAACAGGGATTTGGAATGGGGTCCAGAACTCAGGGTGTCCAGGAATTATTAGGATGTCCTCACCTCCCCGCCAGCTGTGGGTTGGGGTAAGGGACAAATGGAGCAGGGCCATTGAGAGCTGTTTTGCATAGTAACAGCTTTGCAGCTAACCTCTGGGGTCATTTAACATATCTATAACCTTTAACTGGTTGCACAGATATGTTAAATAGCTGTGGCCATGCTCTGAGCCAGGGGGATGGAAGTAACTTCTCCACCAAGATGTAACTGGGAGGCAGGTCCCCTGAGTTACAGCACCTGCGTGGGAACTTGGAGGAGATTGGCTCCATGACATGGGGCACACCTGCCCAGACTCAAGATGGCAGCCCAGTAAAGCTGGAAGGATATGAGAAGGCTAGCAAGTGTAGCTGATGGTGGGAGGAGTTGGAAATGGGGCTGCAGAGGAAGATTGGTGCGGGGATTTAAACCCAGACGCGGCAGCCATTGAGGAGAGGGAGAATCACATGGCTTTGCCCGAGTGGAGACTCCTGCAGCCATTGTGCAGGGAAGACCACGCAGCTGGGACAGCGGAGAGAGAACCACAAGGCTTTGCCAGGGTGGGGACTCCCTCGGCCCTGGGAGAGAGAACCTCATGGTTTTGCCAGAGTGGGGACCCCCACAGCTTTAGAAGGAGGAACCACCACCCAGCTTTAGCAGAGATCCTAGAGACACAGCTGGTGGTATGGGAACCGAGGGAGGCCTACCAGCTGAAATAGATTACTGAGAAGAACCAGGGGCTGCCTGAGCCATGGACTTCTATTTCTTTTCCTGAGATACGGTACCCCAGACTGGGCAAAGGGTGGAAGGAAGGACTGCGTGTGTTTGTAGGTGTTTTAAGGGACTTTGGGATTTTGATGAAGACATTAGGTCACTACTTTAAGTCTGTACAGCATTAAATAAACATTTCCTTTCCTTTCCACAAATCTCTGGCATTGAGAGACGTCTTTCCTCTGGCGGCAGACATAACAAACCTGGGGGGCTCCTTCTGGGTAATAGTGCATCGTCCCAGGCCCCCCTTTGTTCTGTAACATCTTCACCTCCCTCCTCTCTCCTCCCCTCAGCTTTCCTCCCCTTCTCCCCCACCACCCAGAACTCACTGTGTGGCCCAGGTATGCTGTGTAATTTCCAGGTCTTGTAAACAATAAAACTACATTTTCAAAGTTCCCTGGAGGTTATTGCTGAGGGCATCTTTCAATCAATAAAAACCACAAGGGCTGGGTCAGCACAATATTGACTATTAATAGGCTGAGACCAGTACAAAGCATGTGGCTATAAAGGAGTAGCCAGAGGGAACTTTGTTTTAATGGAGTGTATCTATATTGGAGTGGGTCTGCACAGCAAAGAATATTTGAAATTGTGCAATAAGCTGTAAAGAAAAAGACAAATTGTGAAAAGACCGATGATGAAAACTCACAATGAAATGAGAAGTAACAGCAACTAATTTCTGTCCCTTAGGGCAAAAAAAATCTACATTGCAACAGAATGAAATGTTCAATGTCTCTAAATATTATTCAAGCCTGCATTGTTCTCATGGCCTCCAGGCTAATAGTACCTTCTTTGTCTTTCCTGTAGACATCCTAATCATTAGTGGAATCCTGCTTGAGGCTTGGTCTTCCAAAATGCCCCTCCCATTTTCCCTTCCCTTGACAAAAAAAGAAGCCAGAACTCTGTACTTTCTTAAGATGGAGTTGAAGATTAAAGCTCTCATCTTCTCAGCTGGCACCTTCTCAACCAATAAAACTTTCCTTACTCCAAATTCTGATGATTTGAGTTTTGGCCTCTTAAAAGTGTTGGGATATGGACTTTGGACCAGTATCAACATGAGAAGCCAATCAAAGAAGCAATAAATTATTTTAATTCCCTAAAAGTTTTCAAATAGTTGGACAGTATTTATACATTTCTACAGTGTCACTCACTTGAGGAGACATTGTGTAAATGAAGACTGTTGACGGGCCTGCCTACAGATACAATACTGCAGTCAGGAGTCCTGCCTAGTACAAAAGGAAAGTTAAGAGTGAAACATGGAAGGAAGGAACGGTGGGAGGGAGGAAGGGAAGAAGATGGAGAGGAAGGAAAACAAGGTGAATACCAATGGTCCATAACAATTAAAAGACAACTTCCAGGCATGTAATTGTGTGATTCAATACTGTAGGGATGATCACCAAATTGCTTGGCATCTCCTCAGGGACAGTCTCAAAAGGTGAAGAACATCCATAAATAGTCCTCATTGAGCCATGTAAGAAACACATGGAGTCAAGAGAGGGATTTCACTACAGGTAAAAAGATAGAACATTTCGTGTGGTGTCCTATGTTACCAATATTGACAATGTTTCAGTGACATATGCCAAGTTTCACTTTAATTCAATGACAAAGTTCTAGCAAAATGTTTCTATTTCTGATGCAGTGCTATTTGCTGTCTACTACTCCCTAATGCCTGAGCAGGAATAGAACCCCTTTCCTCATCTTAACATACTAATGTTTTTTGAGTATTCTCACATGGGTTGATGGACTAAATGTTCAGAAGGATCTTTGAAATATCATGATGTGGTTGCTTATAACATATTTATTTTATATGAATAATTATATTTGTGATGCAGGCCAAAACTGAGTGCAAATGAAGCATAACTAAATATGAACTTTTAAAAATTGGCAGTTACCAAGCTGCAGGTGTTCAATCTATCATTTTGATGTCTTTCAAACTTTTAGTTATTTAGTGGTTCAAAGCTCTTTTTTGTGACACTCAATATAAGATAATATTTAATAATTAATTACTCAAATAAATGTATAAATAGGATTCTTTACACATCATATTGAGATGTGAAAGACATTATGTGGATATTAGAAAACTTTTAAGTATCTAGTATTATGATAACTTAGCATGTTTTTAAATCAGGTGGAATCTGACAGAAAGCAGATACAATTATCTGAAAGAGTATAGCTTTTAAAAAATAGTAAGTCAATATTCAACAAAGATGTTAAACTATGAAAAAAGCAATTTGATGTGAGAAAAAAAAGATACACACACTTTTATCTTTCCTTACCACATAGAAAAACTGAAACTTAACAAGTAGGATTTTTCTCAGCCTTTGGTATTTACAAAATGAAACAAAACACTCAAAACAAGATTTATACTGCTTCTTTTTAAATTTATTGAAGATATTTTTTCTAAAATTACTACCTATTGATGCACATTTCCACATTTCAGATATGAGAAAAGTGAAGCAGTGGAGGCTGTCAGGAGGGCACACAATCATGAGCAATACTTTAAGTGATTTAAATGTAGATTCATGTAATAACTTCTATATTTAATGTTATAAAATTATTATTATTTTCTTTTTTAGACTACTGGAGGACTGCTGTCACTGCAGTTTTTATGTAACCAGTATCATTTCTATTTTTTTAAAGGAAGCATTCATGCTCACAATATTTTACCTTAAGCTGCCATTCACCACTTACTGTGGTATATATTGTTTTATTGTTGTTCAGTTACAGTTGTCCCCATTTTTCCTGCATTACTCTCCCCTGCCCTGCCCACCCCCACCTTTGACCTTCAATCCTCCCCTCCTGGTTGTCTTTGTCCATGGGTCCTTCATACATTCTTAATCTGTCTGTCATTAAGGGTATTCAGATACATTTTTATTTGATTTTATTAAATGTTTATCTGTGTTTTATATTATGTCATAGTTTGAAGGCATACTTGTGGCCTTACAATGTAGAAGAATTTAAAGTAATATTTGAGAATCCATGGATCTTTCATCTTTAGTGTGTTTTATTTCTCCTCTGCAATATTGTATAACAGAGTAACTTTAAACTATTATATTCGGTGCACACACCTTTAAATGTATGTATGGTATCTCTTTATCCAAAGAGAGTTTTTAATACATTTTCACTATAAATAATGCCACTACTTGCTCGCAGTTTTGTTAGGAGGGATAAATGAAGATTAAATGATCCAAAGTATTGGTTTTTCATGTGAGAGTATTGAAAAAGTTAAATTTTGCCCAAATTTTTGTGTTTACCAAAAATGGAGATATAACTGACATTATATATATGTGTGTATATATAAGACATTTCAGTTGTCACATGTGCTATATATGTGTATATATATATATATATATATACACACACACAATATTTCTCCATATAAAGGCAAATAATTCTCACTGCAATCTGTTATAGTTTTCTTATTTATACACTGGTGTAATTTCTGTCAATTGTATTGGGGTTTCAACCTGTATCACCTGTAGGCATAAGAATTTTGCAAGACTATGTGTTCAAGTAGTGGGTTCTACACATTTTTGGAATTTGTGATTTAAATTGTTATTATAATTATTATTGAATTGTATAATATAATTTATTATAGATTTAGCATATATATTAAGTCATTATTACATGTAATTTATAAGTGCCACTATATGATTATAATTATATAAATGACTAAAGAAAACTCTAAAGAATAGCACAATAATTTATACAACACCCAAATTTTTAATGTAGTTTTAACTTCTTTTATATTTTCTTTATATATCTATCTATATGTCTGTATCTATATGTATATGAATTTCTATCTATATACTGTATACCCATATCTATCTATGTATCTATCTGTGTTTCTATGTATCTATTTATCTATCTACCTGTTAATCATCTATTTCTATCTGTCAATGTATCTATCTGTCATTCATCTATACTTATCATACATTTAGCTCTACCATTCTGATTTCTCAGCCATGGCACTGTTGATATTTTGGGCTAAAAATTGGGTATTACAGAATGATTAAAAGCATAACTGACTTCTAACAAATACTACATGCCCATTTCACCCAATATCTGAGTTGTGATAACCGAAATGTCTTAGATATTGATCAATGTTCATTGTTTAGTAAAATCACCTCCAGTTGAGAACCCCTGACTATCTGTTTCTAGCTCTATTTATGAATATTATTTTTTGTGGAACATAGGAGGCTTTTTTTCATATATTCTAAATTAGAAAATTTGAATGTATCTTATTTATACTAGCTTTGCACACTAAATATTTGCCAGGTATAAAACATGAAATCTATTAATTATGCCAATGTCTTTTTCCAGAATAACTTTCCTGAAAAACCTGCATGGAAACACAAAATTTAACAGTGTTAAGTGAATTCATTCTCACGGGGATCACAGACCGCCCTGAGCTGCAGGCTCCCTTATTTGGGCTCTTCTTCATCATCTACGTGATCTCAGTGGTAGGCAACTTGGGCATGATCATCCTCACCAAGGTGGACTCGGGACTCCAGACACCCATGTACTTCTTTCTCAGACACCTGGCTTTCACTGATCTTGGTTATTCAACAACTGTAGGACCTAAAATGTTAGTAAATTTTGTTGTGGATCAAAATACAATCTCCTATTGTTTCTGTGCTATCCAACTGGCTTTCTTTCTTGTGTTCATCGTTAGTGAAATTTTTATTCTATCTGCAATGTCCTACGACCGCTATGTGGCCATCTGTAACCCTCTGCTCTACCCAGTCATCATGTCACAAAGGATGTGTCAGCTGCTGGTGGCTATTCCCTATCTCTACAGCTCATTTGTTGCTCTTCTAATCACCATCAAGATTTTTAATTTATCTTTCTGTGGCTACAATGTTGTCCGTCATTTCTACTGTGACAGTCTCCCCTTGTTATCTTTGCTCTGCTCAAATACACATGAAATTGAAATGATTATTCTGATTTTAGCAGGTTTTGATTTGATTTTATCCCTTCTGATAGTTCTTGTGTCTTACTTCCTCATTCTTGTATCCATTCTCAGGATGAACTCTGCTGAGGGTCGGCACAAGGCTTTTTCTACCTGTGGATCCCACCTGACTGTAGTCATTGTATTTTATGGGACTTTGATATTTATGTATGTGCAACCTGAGTCTAGTCATTCCTTTGAGAGTGATAAAGTGGCTTCCATAGTTTACACCCTTGTGATCCCCATGTTGAATCCCTTGATCTACAGCTTGAGGAACAAAGATGTAAAAAGTGCACTACAAAGGGTATGGAAAAAGCTATGTAACACTTTTTCTTAAGGTTTACATACAATATGATTGCTATAAACTAGGACCTAGATTATGGACTTTAAATTTTGCTGTATGTACCTCCTAAAGAGATAGCAAGCACAGATGAGTTCAAGGTACATTTATCAATTTTCTTACAGATGCCAGGCTCATCTAATTCCTGTAAATAGATTAATGAACAAAATAGTGAAAAAACAACCTTTCTTCAGTATAAATTACATACTTAAATTACATAAGTGTTATAGTATAGCACAATGTGTTAGGTGGATATAGAAAAAAACTGTCAAGGATTCTGATGTTTCTTTATCTATTATAATAAAATCACAGCATGAACATGTGTGAGTATGTGTGCCCTTTTCTTTCCTTTGGTTTTAGCTTTCATACCCTTCTCCAGTATGTTTCAGAATTGTACTTACTAATGGTTATGTCTGTGATATCTGATGATTTGAAGTTCTCAGTCATATTACTTTGCTCAAATACCCCTTCCAAACGTTGGGATCCCACTTTTTCCATATTTGAGTCCATTAACTGAATATACTTTTGTTAAAAATATTTTACTTATTTATTTTTAGAAAGAGGGGAAGGGAGGGAGAAAGAGAGGGAGAGAAACATCAATGTGTGGTTGCCTTTCCCGTCTCCCCTACTGGGGACCTGGCCTGCAACCCAGGCATATACCCTGACTGGGTACTGAACTAGCAACCCTTTGGTTTGCAGCCTGCGCTCAATCCACTGAGCTACACTAGCCAGGGCCATTAACTGAATATACTTTTAATTCAGCAGTCCATAGGTTCTGATTGGCACCTAATTTTGTTTTAATTGGTCGATTTTATTGATAACGGAGAATTTAAATTAAAAGAAATTTCTGAGACCACATAGATGCTCCTATGTTTGTACTGTTTTCCCCGCAACTACTTGTTCCTGCTTAAAAACTGGCTGTTTGATTTTCAAGATTATAGTATTTCTTTATCTCTTAAGAAAAGTAATATTATCCATGTTTAAAAGTTATTTTTCGTATCCTTGGATAAGAGAACTATCCCATGAAAATTGTGTTGTTCCCCTTTTCTCAAGTTGATATTTCTCAATATTTTAATTATATTTTATGATTATGCTATTACAGTTCTCCTAATTTTTCTCCCTTTACCCCCTCTATCCAGCACCTTCCACTCCCTCAGGCAATGCCTCCAACATTGTTCATGTCCATGGGTCATATGTATAAGTTCTTTGGCTACTCCATTTCCTATACTGTACTTTACATCCCCATGGCTATTCTGCAACTACCTATTTGTACTTCTTAATCCCCTCACCTCTTCACCCCTTCTCTCCCTCCCCCTCCCATCTGTCCACTTTCTGGTAATTAACTAACTTACTTTCTTTCTTTCTTTCTTTCTTTCTTTCTTTCTTTCTTTCTTTCTTTCTTTCATATATCTTTATCTTTAAACTGTGACCTTTTAATAATGATGTTTCTTGGACTGGGCTTCTTTGTATCCGTCATAATTGGAACTCTCTGTGATTCTTGGACTTGCATGTCTATTTCCTTCACTAAATTAGGGAAATTTTCTTTCACCATTTTTTTTTTCAGATAGGTTTCCAGTTTCTTGCTCTTTATCTTCTCCTTCTGGCTCCCCTACAAAACAAATATTGAACCTCTTAAAGTTGCCCCAAAGGCTAATTATATTATCCTCAATTTTTTTGGATTCTTTTTTCTTCTTGTTCCGATTGGTTGTCTTTTGCTTCTTTATGTTCCAAATCATTTATTTGATTCTTGGCTTCATCTATTCCACTGTTTTTTCCCTGTAAATTGTTCTTTATTTCAATTAGTATAACCTTCACTTCTGACTGGGTCTTTTTTCTGCTGTTGAGGTCCTAAGTTCTTTGAACATTGTCATAAACAGTGTTTTGAACTCTGCATCTGACAGGCTTATCTGCATTTCATTTAGTTCTTTTTCTGGGGTTTTGATCTGTTCTTTCATTTGGGCCATGTTTCTTTGTCTCCTTATTTTGGCAGGCTCCCTATATTTGTTTTTATGTATCAAGTAAAGCTGCTTTGACTCTGTGTTTGGCCTAATGTAGTAGGTGTCCTGTAGGGTCCAGTGGCATAGCCTTTCCTATCACTCAAGTTGAGTACTCAAGATGCACCCACTGTGTGGGCTGCTTACACCCTACTCTTCTTGAGCCTTGGTTCTATATTTCCCAATTTAATCGATATTGATTATACATTATGTTTTAACTACCTTGTTGCGCGTGGGTCACCGGCCAGCAGTGACCACGGAACGCTGTGGATGGCTCGACGATAAACACGCGAGAAATAACAACACATGCACAGAGACAGACTAGTTTCTGTGGGGAAGTAGGGACAGAAATGGCCACCCCCCCTAATGGGGAGCGCGCTGATTTACCGTCCATACCTGCTTTTATTAGGCTCATTTTGCATAATAACTCAGGTAAGGTACAATACTCATTAGGGGAAGTAAGGAATATAGAAAACAAAGAGCTCTGCCGGTCTATTGAGTTGGGGGTCAAAGAGCTGTAAGGCTGAGGAACAAACTAGCTTCCTCCTAAGACCCTCCTCATTCAACTGAGAGCATTCTTGAACAAAGAAGGTTTTACAGTAATTTACATGTTCTTTCTTAGGCCTGATCACCCCGGGAAATCCGCACTTCCCAGTACCGAACTGTACTTCCCCGTCATTGTTTCAGGCTTAGGTGGAGCTCGGGAACTAAGGCCACCGAGAGATAAGGAGATTTTCTTCCGACGCTGAGAACTCAGACTTTGTCAAAGCCGAGGAGTGAGGGTCCATCACCCCCCTTTTGCTGCAGCCCCCCAAGTCCTTCTTTTGGGGGGCCTCCCAAAAGTGATCGTGCCTGGCTTGGGTTGTTCCCTCCCGTGGGAATCTTACCCGTCTTTGGCTAACCGACCAAGCTTTGGGGGGTTCAGTTATGAACAAAGCAGCAGAAGCAGCATTCCTGCCAGGAAGATAAGCTTTTGTCTCCTTGCCGGCTCACGGTTCCAAGGGCGTTCCCTTAGCCTTAGCTAGGCGGGGGTTTCAGCTTCTAATACCAGTCAGGGCGGTTCCCAACACATTATGTTTTAACTACCTTTTATTGCTTAACTGCATTGATTGATTATTGTGGAAAACAAAGAAAAATAATCCTGCTGTTTTCATGATGCCATATTTCTAATGTAAGTGAAGCCTAATACATAACAAGGGCATAGTTGTTTTGCCTTTTGTGCATAGTGGCTCCAGGTAACTCTCCAAATTTTTCCACATGCTTACTTTTAATGTTATTTTTATTTTGTTTACTTTTATTTTTCCTAATATTCCTGGGATGTTATGAAAGCTATTTATTTACAATATTTGCTTTGTTAACTATTCTGCAATAACATTCAATGTTTAGCCAAAGAGCACTTAAAATACTTCACTAGAATAAAATTTTAAAAGTGCATCATACAAGTGCAAGTACAAGATGTACTTCAATAGGTGGAGAAGCAATAAACTATAGTACATCCAGACAATGATATTTTATTGAACACTAAAACGAAATGAGCTACCAAGCCATGAAAAAAATGTGGTAGAATCTGAAATGTATATTACTAAGTGAAAAAGCTAATCAGAAAGGGTTATATATTGCATATTTCCAGCAATGTGACATTCTGGAAAAGGCATAATTATGGAGACAGTAAAAAGAATTGTGGTTGCCAGGGGTTAGAGCATAGGTAAGGATGCATAGAGGAAGCTGGGAAAAATTTTAGGGTAGTGAAAATAATTTGTATGAAGCTATAATTGTGGATACAAGTCATTATATATTTATTCAAACCATAGAATGTACAACACCAAGAGTGAATCCAATGTAAACCATGGAGTTGAGGTGAGAATGATATGCCAGTGTAGGTTCATGGATTGCAACAAATATACCACTTTGTTAAGAGCTGTTGACAATGGGATGAGCAGCTATGCATGAGTGGGTCAGGGAATACATGGGAATCTCTGTACCCTCTCACTTTTGTTGTGAACACAATGCTTCTCTAAAAATAAAATAAAGTCTTATAAAAAAGTACAGGATAGAGTTTCATGTAAAGATAAATATCAAAATGTAAATGCAGTGAAAAAGAATCTTTAAGATAGTCTGTATACTACCAAGTAATAATACTTCATACTTTTGAGGATTCTTCATGTCTTGGTGAATTTTATCACAACTCTGTGAGATAGGTCCTATTATAGTTTCTATTTTTCAGATTATGAAAAGGTGATTCAGACAGGCTAAGTACATTATCAGAGCCCACTAAGGTATTGGGTGTTAGAACCAGATTTCAAGCCAGGTTGTCAAGTTCATGCTCAAGACTTTATGCTCTTAACAAGGTCCTTAAATTGTCTCTTAACATTGTCTTTATGTTTCACTGATGTCACCCCAGAGATGACAGGTAATGAAACTTCACTTTGGAAGATATAGGATTAGAAGAGGAAAAACAACAGAAAGATTCAAAACAGTGAAAACTATCTGGCACAGAAAAACAAATTCAAGAGAAACATAATTATTCAATTGTAAATGAATATTAGCTCACATAAATGTAAATGTAAAATGTAAATGTAAAATGTTAATCAGTCCTGCTTTTAATGAGTGGCTTTGCTCTCATAGAAAGCTAAAACAAAATGAAGGTAGGACATAGTCTAAGAAATAGGGATTAAGGAGAAGCAGAATTCAAGAAAAGCCAAATATCTATTGCTAATGATTTGTAGAAGTAATTCTTCCAGGAACAATATCAGAGATAAATGTTCTTTCCAAAAAGGAGAGGTCCATGAGGGGGATATTTATTCTCTATTACGTTCTGCTTCTCAGACTTTGAAGAACCTTTCTATGTGCACTTCAACCATTTGAGAAATTAATTTAAGGGCAACAGAATATAATGACTCTGATATTGTTAAGTTACTGAACAAATAAATGCCATGAGGCCCAACAGGTGATCATTTCCTATTTTAAAGTAAGCCCTCTTCCTTGAGCCAGTGTTTGAGCTTAGCTGTGAAGGCTGAGCACCATGTTATTGTAGGTTGTGCCATTCATATGGTTGCAGATGTGAAAGCTCCGCCCAAAATATATTCAATTAATAGAATGTTGCCCTGATTCATGTAAACATGCAATGGCTGCCTATTAAAGTGACTAGACTGATAAAGGGAATCACATATCTCTCAGAAATATTTACCAACTGTGTGAGGAGAAACATCACTAATCAAGACACACAGTTTGTCATTGGAAGTTTGTCCTGAAATACGAGAGAGAATACTAATTAAGAAGCATGAATATGAAAGTTAAATGTTAGTATCTGTAGAATAGGAAGTAATCTCTGATTCATTAAATTTTTAACAATTCACATAATCATAATATTCCCAAGTTTCACATTGTATCTACATGTGGTTTCCTATTAGAGAAAGGAACTAGTGCATTCTCTGGAGAATATATCTATGTAATCTCTATCTATCTATCTATCTATCTAATTTATGTGGATTCCCTGGAGAAATTGTAACCACTAGAGAGCTGAAGAGGAATGCTATCAGGTAGGGAAGTCCCAGAAGTCATGTAACAGGAGGGTCTATATTCTAATGTCTAGTATGTGAATGGCACACCCTGGAACAATGAGGGCCACACCCTTCACAAAGCCATCTGGGGTTTCTCTGATTCCCTATATGTCATATTTGAGCAGAAGTTTATGTTTATTTACTGTCTATCTTACCTTTATTAGCTCCTGGATGATAAGGATTAAAATATTTGTATGACAGTATTTAAATCCCAACAAACTTGCATAACATAAAACATGAAATAATAGCAAGGTATATAATCCAATGTGCCTGTCTATTTATATAATTCATAGCTCAATATATTAATTTGTAACTCAGAATACTATAAATCAATCAATCATGGAATAGACAAAGTAAGATTCAGCTTTTTCTGGCATAAAAAATGTTGGCATTTTTAAAGTTTGCTTCTTCATGGAATTATTTATTGGCTATCACAGTCAACTTTAAATCTATAGAAATTATGGACTTACTTTAAAAAAAATCAATTTAGAAGTAGAACAGTACAGATATTTCTTTCAGGGCTTTATTTTTTTACAGTCCTTAAATTTTTATGTGTTTTCTGTAGTCATAAAGAATTTGATACCTGTTGAATAAATGTGGTCTCTATTTCTTGCAGAAATGATTATACCAAATTACCTTCTTAATTTCAGATCTAGTAATAATCATTTTTAATTTTTATTGCTAATTTTAATATATATTTTATAGCAATTTATAGAGATATAATTCACAGACCATATATGAGGTTTATTTTGAGAATGCAAGCCCAGTTCAACATTCAAATATCATTAATGTAATGTATCATATCAACAGAATTAAGAAGAAAAATATGAATTTCTCTATTGATACAGAAAGAGCACTTAATGAAATTTAGTATCTATTTATAGCACAAAACTAAACGCTCAGCAATTTAAAATGGAAAGAAACTTCCATCTAGCAACTTTATTGTAGAATACATGTACAATAAAACTTATAATGAACACCCTATTTAATCATGAAAGAATATATGTCTTCTAAGACTGGAAAAAGAGAAGGCTTTCTTTTGTCACTACAGCTATCATATATCATAATCAAAATCCCAGCTTGTGCTGTAAGATGAAAGTAATAAATAAAAAGACATAATGATTTGAAAAAAAATAAATAAAATGTTCTGTATATGAAGATGACTTGATAGTTTATGTAGAAAATGAATCTTCAAAAGTTAGTATAACTAATAATTGAATATAACAAAGTCACAGTAAGCAAGGCCAACACACACAATTCCAATGCATTTCAGTATATAAGCGGTACATAGTTTGAAGTTTAAGTAAATATCTATAAATCTAAAAGAAGTTCACTGACTGGATTGCCAGTTTATCACAAAGGATATCAAAGAATATGAATCAACAGCCAGATGGAGAGATACATAAAGCTAAGTTCCAAGTGCAAGATCTTCTGTCCTTGAGTTTGAGGTCCAGCAGGGTGACACATGGAAGCATTCTGGTTCAACAACCTGGAAGCTGTCCACACCCCCTCTTTTGGGCTTTTATAGGAGCTTCATTCCACAGGCAAGGGTGGTTAAATTATTGGTCATTGGTGATGGATTCAACTTTCAGCCCTCTTCCCTCCTTGGAAATGGTGGATGGTTCCCGTGGTAACCAGTCCCCAAACAGATGCACTTGCCAAAATCACCTCAGTAACATAACAAAAGATAGCTCCCAGGTTCTCAACACTTAGGAAATTCTACCCAAGTTTATTGTGTTCACTAATGAGTTAATCATTCCACATGTCCATGATCAGCCCTACACACTTCCTCTTCAACATGACCACACTGTAAAGCAAAGGATTTGCAATCACCATGTAACAATTATATGCCATTACTGACGGCAAGAAACCTGTGGTAACAAACACCCCAAAACACAAATGCTGTACCATGAAAGCAAAAAAAGAAGAAAGAAAGAAAGAAAGAAAGAAAGAAAGAAAGGAAGGAAAGGAAAGGAAAGGAAAGGAAGGAAGGAAGGAAAGGAAAGGAAGGAAGGAAGGAAAGGAAGGAAGGAAGAGAGAGAGAAAGAAAGAAAGAAAGAAAGAAAGAAAGAAAAAGAAAGAAAGAAAGAAAGAATTCCCTTTACAGCCAGGAGCTTTATCAGCATTTGGGTGATAAAAGGATTTTAGGAGCTGTGCTAGAATCCAGGACTAAGACGAAATATATTTTTCTTATTATAAATTGCAATATCATAGCCACTTTTTAAATGAGTTAAAATATAAGTCAATGAAGGCAAATTTTAGCTATAGCATATCTGTATTCTTAGAAATCTGAGAACCAATATACTTTTTTCTTTGTAAGTACTGTGTTTTTATGTCCTTAAATGAGAGTATTATTGTATAATTGTTTTCTGCAAATAGCAGAAAAATATAAATGTAGTACTGAATTTTGTGTTGATTTATAGATTGATAACCTTGACTACCAGAAGACCACTGTCATAGGCTATTGTTTTTGTGAGGCAGCTATGTGAATTAAACAAGTTTTGCTTATTGGAGGCCTCCTCACATGACCGTGCAGGTGGGTGCTTCGAGCAGGGCAGGCACTATCAGAGTGCATGGGTTTCCGGCGACTTTGCTGTACATCTGAGACTGGTGTAGAATGATGTTGCATGTAAACCATGGTTGAAAATTTTTTAGAAATTTTAAAAAAGAAAAACTTTGTATATCCATAGAGACTTTACATTCATGGAATTATGGAAACTGAGAAGCAACTGGTAGAATAGGGTAGGACGTAGTATGACACAAACTCAACAGGGGAAATGTTTCATTTCCAGGCCCTTTTCACAGCCTCCTTTACCTCTTTGTTTCTCAGACTATAAATCAGTGGGTTTAACATGGGAATAACTAGTGTATAGAACACAGAAACTACCTTCTCTTGTTCTACAGAATATTGGGAGCTTGGCTGAATGTAACTAAAGCTTACGGTACCATAGAATATGGTCACAGCAGTCAAGTGAGAGGCACAGGTGGAGAAGGCTTTCTGTCTGCCTGCTGCTGAGTGGATTCTCAGGATAGCAAGAACAATGAACATGTAGGAAATCATCACAACCAAGAAGGTGCCTATGGCAATGACTCCAGAGAAAGTTAAGAGCAACAACTCATTCACGGCAGTATCAGAACATGACAGCTTTAGGAGTGAGGGAATATCACAGAAGAAGTGGCTGACAACATTCAGCCTACAGAAGGACAGCCTGCCCAAACTTCCTGTGTGTACTAAGGAGTTAACTGTTCCACATATCCATGACCCAATGACCAGCCCTACACACTTCCTTTTAGACATGGCCACACTGTAAAGCAAAGGGTTTGCAATCGCCACATAACGATCATATGCCATTACTGACAGCAAGAAACCTTCTGTGGTAATAAATACCCCAAAACACAAATGCTGTACAATGCAAGCAGAAAAAGAGATGGTTCCCTTCACAACCAGGAGGTCTATCAGCATTTTGGGTGCAATGGCAGATGCATAGCAGGCATCAACAAAAGAAAGACAGCTGAGGAAAAAGTACATGGGTGTGTGGAGCTTGGGAGTGATTCGGATTAAGATGATCATACTCAGATTTCCCACCAAGGTAATGACATAAATCACCAAGAACAACACAAAAAGCACAACTTTCAGTTCAGCATGGTCTGTCAATCCCAAAAGAATAAACTCAGTCACAACCGTATAATTCTTTTCAGTCATTTCTTTGTTTCTTTTTACAAGATCTGTTGTGAAAAAAACATACAGAAATTGTAATTTATTGGGGAATATATATATACCATATATTATGTATTATTAGGCAATACAGATGGAGACAATTATTGATGATTGGCTTTAGATAAAAAATATCCTTTCTTTGATCTGAGATTTTTCATCAACAAAACTAGTAAGTGGATAAAATGGTCTCTAATTTCATGCCAGTGATGTTGCTTTATATGGTTATATTCCATAGAAACCAGCAGGTGAAAAAACAGTTTGTTTCTCACAGCTTCACTCTACCTCTAACACATCCACTTTAAGACTAAAGTTATACTAAGCACTAAGACACTAATGATGATTGAAATTAATAGCATGCATAATATATACCATTAGAAAATTAAATAGCTATTCTACGATATTCTCCTCTGATTTTGTTTTGAAGTAGGAAATTATTTAACGAGAAGAGTCTGAAAATTACATTTATTTTGAACTTAGATATGGCAGGGATCTATAGTGACATTATCATAGATAGCAAAATGGCCACCTCATGGACTAAGAAGGTGCAGGTACCTGGAGTAATGACATTTAAAAATGCCAAGGATTCTGGCTTCTGTTGCCATGGGAGGCATTTGAGTGTCAATACCTACTCTAAAATGCATGAAACAAAAGCCTGTCTCTGGCATGATAAGTATTAAAATTAGCCAGGACTCCTGCTTCAGGACAATCTTTCCCATGTTCATGGTAGTAGAACAGCCTTGGAAGGTCATTCAGTCTGAGACCTACAGCACAGAATGCTGTATCTTGCCTGTTTGGACCATATAGAGGCTTTCAGCTTTCCCTGAGATCTCAAATAATTTTAGGAAATTTTAAAAACACAAGAATTAGGAATATGAACACATATATTCACCAAATGCTCTGTGATACTTCTTCATATTTTGCATCCTGCAATAGATAGTTTAAGCAACTTAAGTCTTTCTAAAAATACAATTTCCATTGGATTGTTGGATACCTATATTTTTTACTCAAAGCTGTTCATATTTGTTTGAGAATTAACTGTCTCTTGTTTCTTCTCTATTAAGTTGGAGTTTCATTTTAGAAATTATAATAAAGAAAATATGATTATGTTCATTTATCTGTAATTTATACCACCTATCTATTTTAATTAATACATTTAATTGCCATAATAATGAGAAAGTTAGAATCCATTAACCCTGGGTCATATCCTATTGTTGACAAAAATTGGTTTTATTTAATTGAACAAAGTTATTTAACTTCGCAGATTCACAATGTAATTACACTTTCTCCAAGAACTTGTAATTACAAGTTCTCCAAGATTGCTGAGAGGATTGAAAAAGACAACTCCAGTAAAGTATTTACTGTTCTTTGAGTACACTAAACACTTAATGTTGGGAACTGCCCTGACTGGTATCAGAAGCTGAAACCCCTGCCTAGGCTAAAGCTAAGGGAACGCCGTTGGGAACTGCCCTGACTGGTATCAGAAGCTGAAACCCCTGCCTAGGCTAAAGCTAAGGGAACGCCCTTGGAACCGTGAGCCAGCAAGGAGACAAAAGCTTATCTTCCTGGCAGGAATGCTGCTTCTGCTGCTTTATTCATAACTGAACCCCAAAAAGCTTGGTCAGTTAGCCAAAGACGGGTAAGATTCCCCACGGGGGGAATGACCTAAGACAGGCACGATCACTTTGGGAGGCCCCCCACAAAAGAAGGACTTGGGGGGGCTGCAGCAAAAGGGGGGTGAGGGACCCTCGCTCCTCGGCTTTGACATAGCCTGAGTTCTCAGCATCTGGGAAAAAACCTCCTTGTCTCCCAGTTGCCTTAGTTCCCTTGCTCCACCTAAGCCTGAAACAATGACAGGGTGGTGCAGCTCTGTACTGAGAGGTGCGGATTCCCGGGGGTGATCAGGCCTAAGAAAGAACATGTAAATTACTGTGAAACCTTCTTTGTTTAGAATGCTCTCAGTTGAATGAGAAGGGTCTTAGGAGGAAGTTATTTTGTTCCTCAGTCTTACAGCTCTTTGACCCCCCAACTCAATAGACCGGCAGAGTTCTTTGTTTTCTATGGTTCCTTACTTCCCCCTAATGAGTACTATACTTTACCTGAATTATTATGCAAAATGAGCCCAATAAAAGCAGGTATGGACGGTAAATCAGCGCGCTCCCCACTAGGGGGGGTTGCCATTTTGTCCCTACTTCCCCACAGAAACTAGTTTGTCTCTGTGCATGTGTTGTTTTTTCTCGAGTGTTTATCGTCGAGCCATCCACAGCGTTCCGTGGTCACTGCTGGCCGGTGACCCACGCATCAACTTAATAGATAGTTTCATAGCTATCTGTTTAACTAGTTGAAATAGAGCTAGATAAAATAGTGATATACATTTAGTGTATTATATATTTTGGAACATGGTAATCAGTGTTAAACTTTAGAACCATTGTAGTTGAAGAATTTCTTTTTTTATCATTTCTGCAATTCGTAAGAACTATTTTTATTTATTTGTTTATTTTAGTAATCAAATGGATATCTCAAGTTATCATTTGCAAACTAAATGTGTGATAAATAAAATAAATACCTGTATTTTTCATATCTAATGTGCTCCTTGAAGATTACGAACAGATTTGACAATATGGAAGAGTACTTTCAACAACAATTCAGAACTACATTTTTTATCATAGAGCTAACACATTCTCTTTCTTCTGCTAATCTTAGAGACATAACTGAAATTGTTAATAAAATATCACTTGTTGAATTTTATTGTGAACCATAATTTAGGAAACAGCATGTTTAAAAGGTATTAGAAATTAAGTACCCAAATGTAAAACTAATAACTTTAGTGACAAAATTTGGTGGCAACGTTGTAAACTGAATTACATAATAAAATATGGACTTAAATTGCATGAACTTTCGTAATCAAAACACTGATAAGATTCTCTCACATTTGAAATTTTCAATCATTTGTCAAATGAGTTCTAAATGTAAAAACACTAGAAGAATAGAAAGACAGTAAAAATGAATTTAACTTACCAATGATATTTAAAGTTTAAGATATTAGTTCATTTAGAAAGCTCACATCCATGTCCAAGGCTCCTTACTCTCCTCTCAGAAATGAAATCAGTTAATATATTTTTTGAGATTCAGAATAATCAATATTTTAGTGACAGATAACTGAATAACTCTAGGTTTTAGATAGATATACATATCAAATTAAAAACAAAAAAAAAGTTAAAAAATGTAATGATGGTGTTCCATCTGTAATTCTTTCTTCAATGAGGAGAGACTTGAAAGAAGAGATATGTATGTGTGTATATATACATATATACATGCACACACACACACACACACACATGCACATATATACTTCTAATGAAACTAGAATCCCTGTGGTCCAGACACCAATTATACTGAAGCAACTACAACAAAAATTATGTTCTGGGTTGCACTGTGGTTTCTCATGAGAGTCTCTCAAGGTATCTCAGTGGAACCAGTTTCCCTAAGTTGTGTGATATAAAAAATCTTACAAACAATAGAAGGCCACATAGCACCAAGGGTGAAAACAGAGCAGAAATGGTGATTGTAAATAATGTACATAAAGTGGATAGTATTTTATTAAGATATAATATGGACTGAGCCTGCCTTTGTAAGGCTAGAATGTGTTAGGTGGAATCCAGCTCAATAATGGCTATTCTTTCTAAATAGTAGGAGAGCAATACCCACAAACATTATAAATAAAATTGCCCACGATGATCAGGCATCTTGTCAGAAAAAAAAAAAAAAACCTCATCTGCAAATCAGTAACCACAATATTTCCTCACACAGGTTGAAATTTGGATTTTGCCATCTGCACAAGTGAGGAAGCTCCACGCTGAAAAATTAATGTAAAGTGGTCTGAGTAGTAACACTGTGGCCACTAGAAGTGACTTTATAGGATTGTCACAGAGGAGGTCCCATAAAAGAGATAATTTCTCAGTATGTTTTACCATCCAGTTGCAAAACATAATGAGAAAGAACATCTCCATATCAAGACTTTAGAAAACAAAAATATATTTAAAATGTTCTAAGTCAAATGGAAAAAAAGGGGGTAAAGGCAAAAAGAATAAGGCTTTAGCAAAAAGACCAGGGTTATAAGTTAATGTACTGACAATGGTCTAAGCAAGGATCAGGAGGAATGAGTGAATGAAGGAATGAATGAATGAACAATACCTATGACAAAACTCTAGCTGGTCAAAGGAAGTTATGTCTTGGTGTGGGAAACAAATGTAGCCCACTGTTGCAGGAGGATTAGATCATAATAAGTAACTATTTTGAGGAAGAGATGTTGAAGCCAGCCACTAATAATTTTTCAGAGTATCCTTCAAAAAACAACAGGAAGCATTTTTCCACCCCTCTGCAAGTGCTCACAGAACCCAGTTAACACCTACTGAACCTAAGTCTGTGCAGTTAACAGTCAAATGAACCTAATCTGACCTCCAGAGCACAGTGCAACCATGGAATTCAAGCAACAAAGGTGCTACTGTTTGCCATCCAGAGCCCATTAAAAAGTGTAAGGTCCCCCAATAAGAAAGATCTGGTGCCCAGATCAATTCTTATACATATGGAAGTCATAGAGGAGGAGGGCATGATTAACATTTATGAGAGATGAATTATACAATCTTATCTTAGATTTTGCTCTCATTGAGGTTGTATTGAACATTATCCTAGAGTGCTGAGATCTCAACTCAGGAACACTACTATGGAGGCAATCATTGAACACATTGAATTACAGTAACTGTTACAGGTTTGTTATATGAAAGAACAAAAGTATGTATATTACTCATTTAAAGGTGAGGCACTAATTTCAAATGTCCTAGTTATCAATCATGGGACTTTGGGCAAACTACATGGGTTGTATGAGCTTGAGGTCCTCTGAATATGAGAATAGTGTATCAACCTCACACAGGTCTGTGATATATTTTTAACCTAGTGTTTACTACATATTTTTATTTCAATAATAAGTTCAAAGAAAAATCCTATGTGATGTCATTTATAAGTTTACCACAACTTTTGGAACAATACCAGTTTTATTGGGCCGAAGCTGATGTCAAAGTATTTTCCGTAGTTACTTTAATCATCGATGACTCTGTGACTGAGTGAGTACCTTTATGTCATGTAGGTCTCCATGGACTGTCCAGATCATTTATGTTGTTTAGTTGCTTTCCTTGAATTTGTCCCTCACATGTTCTCACCAGGGAATGTGCAGGGTGCCCTGGGTAATCAGCAGGCACCATGAGGCAACATTCTAAAAATCTCTCAGGTGACCTGAGCATGAATTATATGCCACTTCTTCAGGGAGTATCTCAAAGAAGGACAAGAAGCATAAATTCACCCTACTTGAAGTAAAAGTAATTTAGGAGAAGAAAATCCAATTTTTCATTAAAGGTCAGTGTATAGGATTTGTGTTTTGATTATCACCTGGGTGTTGGTAATTTTCCATGATTCCTGGCTTCCGATTATGGACATGCTTATAGCTACTGACAGCTGACACTAAACTACTGCAACAATTCATTTTCTTCTTTGTTAGCTGGAATTCCCTGGCATCGAATGGCATTTTTAGGGCACTAAATCTTATGAGTTGACTAGATTCATAGATCTATTTTATTTGTGAAAGCTGATAGTGGCATTTGGATGTTGCAAGTGAACAGAGTTATTGATATCATAAAAAATCATCACTAACCTCATCTATTAGAATTTATTAAAGTTAGGGTTTCCAAATAAAAACAGGATTCCGAATTACATTTGCATTTCAGGTAAATAAATCATTTTAATATATGGTATATATTATTTGAAAAATATTATATATAATAAATATATTCAATGTGATTTTTGACAAAAAGCATTTAATACATGTATTACTCATGTAATATTTTATAAACCACAAATAATATTAATATAAGGATATACATATCTTATATATATAGATAAACTCCCAATATTTTTTAGTTATTTGTTTTTTTTCCCAAGGCTGGTTACTACTTGGTTTGTTTGTTCAGAATAGGCTTTACAAACTGACTGTATTGTACATTAAAAATCTTTAACAGAGTATATTTCATATTAAGCATTCTTACCACATTAAAATGAAAAGGTGAATTTTAACAAACAAAGAATGAACAAAGTAAAAAAAATTAGATGTTTTCTGAGAGAGGTAATAACTGACACTAAAAAATGTAAGTAAATGAAACAAACACTAGAATAATTATGTCAATGTAAGATACTTTCAAACATGTATGAATTTTTATGAGTTTATTCCAGCAAACTAATGACAATTGCCAAGAAGCAAAACCTCAAATGATTGAGAAAATGCTCTGGAAAATGGCAGTTTTGCACTTTATTTCATACATTACAATCAAAAGAGAAGACATAAGTGGGCTGCATGAAATCCACTGGTGATAGATTAGAGAGGCAGAAAAAAACAAAGTGAGGAAACCTCTGGGACTGGACAAAAAATTAAGAGATAGACACAAACTTCTTTTACACAAGTGGGTAGAGAATAGTTAACACTCAATTACTAACATAATAACAATAACAAAGACAGGATTTGTGATCTACCTCTGGTATGGTGTGTATGCTTTGAGGAGTCCAGAAAAAGGAAATTTGACATTGCAAAGGTATATGTTATTTCAGATGCAAAAAGACATCAGACAGGCTCAATTAAGGTAAAGACTGACTTTTGTCAGGGAATTTTCCAGCCTAGGGCATGACTGCTTGCTATGACCTGCTTTTTGTTAGAAGTTTTTAACTTCAGAGCATTCTATGAGGTTACTTTAGGTCTGGAAGTGTTGACGGGAGAGCTCTGGTTCTTCTTGCTGACACATGTGAAGAATTACATATCAGCAAATCTAGTAGTATGTACTCAGTTTATTAGTGGTCTGCTTCCATGGAAGAGAACAGGACTGGGGAAAGTAGAGGGTGAAAGGCAAAGTTTCAGGGCAAAATAGGGTGAGAAAAGCAAGAACGGCTGAAGACCAGGTGGCAAGCCCCTGAGCAGCCTGAGGCCAGGTGGCCAGAGGCCCTGTGGCCCGAGAGCCAAGAGCACCCTGAGCCCCGCAACAGAGAGAGAGAGCTAGTCCTTTGTTCCCAGGACTTACATAGTTGGTGGGATACAAGGGAAAAAAGTTACATATTGATTAATGGGTGAAGGTGGTGCCAGCTTTCCTGGGAGGATGCGACTACCCAAACTCAGGTATGTGTGGGGATCTGTTAGTCCAAATCCTTATCTTGCTCCAGACTCCATTTGGTCATCTTGTTGTAAAACAGATACGTGACAGGGGGCAGTTAATTAAAATTGGGGCACTTTCCAAAGTTATTTATGGGCTTTTTCTGCAAGCATCAGGGACTCCCTCATAAAACAGACAGTGACCAGAGGTAGGCAATTCACCAAAGTTGTTTTATGGGCTCTTTCTTTGAGCACTGGGGACCCTCTCCCACATTCAGGACTTGGGATGAAAGCACAGTTTCAAGGCTTTCTTTCCCAGATAGTGGAAATGTTACATAGAATTTCAAGGACTTTCCTTTCTTTCTTTCTTTCTTTCTTTCTTTCTTTCTTTCTTTCTTTCTTTCTTTCTTTCTTTCTTTCTTTCTTTCTTTCTTTCTTTCCTTCCTTCCTTCCTTCCTTCCTTCCTTCCTTCCTTCCTTCCTTCCTTCCTTCCTTCCTTCCTTCTTTCTTTCTTTCTTTCTTTCTTTCTTTCAATATAGTGTTTCTTGTGATATTGAACACCTGGCAAGATTATCAGACTAGGCTCAGAACTGCTGAGTTAGCATGTGAGACTTGTCTCCTTCCTCCTCCCTGCCTCAGTTTACTATTTATTCTACCTAATTGGTAAAAGGTGTTTTACCTGGCAACCAAGGGGGCTAAATACTGGCCAGTAACAGTATTGCAGTCTCAGAGTTCTTCCTGTGCTGTCTCCTGCTTCAGAAGGGTGTTGTTGTTGTTGTTGTTTAAAAGAATTTTTATACAGCTATCAAATGACTTTTTCAATGAAAACTTTTTTATTGTTGTTCGATTACAGTTGTCCCCATTTTCCCCCCATTACTCTCTCCCGCCCTACCCACCCCCACGTCCCACATTCAGTCCTCTCCTCCTTGTGTTTGTCCATGGGGCCTTCATATATGTTCCTGGATGACCCTTCCCTTTCTTTGCCCCGTTTTCCCCCTCGAAGTTTGCAATGCCCGTCACGCAGGCCTCCCTGAGGTCATTAGGCTTATCAGGCGGCCCCTTTATATCCACAACACTTAGCAAATCATCGAAGACTTCAACATGGCACTAGAATTCTGAATTTCTTTGCTTAACCCAGCTCATCTGCAGAAAAACCAGGTGAGCAGGCCCTGCAGCACTTGTTCTCACTTGTGAAGGAGGGAAGAACTTGAAAGCAGAGCGGGCTCAGTGGAGAAACGGCAGACAACTCATCCAGGAAAGAGGGACAGATGTGACTCAGGAATCTTCTCAGTCACCTCCCCCTGTCCCTCCTATTCATTGTTCCTTGAATCAGATTGGCTAAATGGACACCCCAAAATTACAGATTCCTAGAATTCTGCCAATAGCCATAAGGAGTTCCTGACTCAGCTGCTCTAGACTGTAGGTTTGGACCTTCTGCTGGGCTCCCACAAGTTTTGAACCAGAGAGTTGTTCAGTCTAAAGCTGAGCATTTCATCACACAATTCTATTTTGTATTTTAACTGGCTGAATATTTTAAACTCCAATTACTCCTCCATTGAGAATCACACTTACAGAGTTCCAGATTTTCACTGAAGGGAAACTCAACGTGAGAGGTAAGGAATATGAGTGGATTGAGCTAAAGCAGCTTCTCTATCTTCAGTCAGAACAGTTTTGCTTTGTTTTACTGACTTCCCACGTAAATTTTATGAAATGAAGAGGTCAGTACTTATCACTGAAATATTTGAAAATCACAGTGTTATATTCTGTATACTCCATTGTACAATTCAAGAAATAAATTAACAGTAATATGAGATATGATAAATGCTCAAATAAATATTTTAAATGCTTTACAAACTTCATCATATTCACAATGGAGAAATTAATGAATGCTTATACATAGCATATTAAAGGAAGTATATAAAATTAAATATTCAAAATGCCTAAATATTTATATAAACCATGTATTTTAGCAGAAATAGATCCAGGTCTTGTGCCTCTTAGAATTTATATCAATTTAAGGATTTTCTTCTTAAAAAAAGAATAAAAGTTATACATGTATATTAAGGCATAAATATGAATAATTATTAGAATAAAAGAAGAGTTTTAAAAATTTCAGTGGTCAGTGAACAAGTAGTCACATACATCATAAAATTATAAATATATTATTTGTATTAGTAAAATTCCAGACACATCTCAGCATTTTGGGTGGTGAGAGAGTTCTTAGAAGCCATTACAACATCAGAGTGGATAGCATTACTCAATGATACATTTAACTCTTGCAAATACACCCACTACACATCAAATAAAGTACTATTAACTCAATGTCTCTTTAGCTGGACACCACAAATGTTTGTATGCATGTCAAGCATAGTTAATATTAGTTGATATCAACTACAATATTAGTTGAATGTGGAGTAAAGTTAGAATGCAAAGAGAAATTGGGCTTGGTTGAGGTTAAATATCTTACATGTGCAACTTTGACAAAAATAAATCACTTTGTGAGTGTATTGTTAAGGCCCCACCTAGGTCTTAAAAGTGCAAATGAGGGACCTAAAATCTTAAACTTCAGTCACTTCATGTTATCCCTGCCTCTCTCATTTAGAAAATCAAATATTCACAAGGATTCTCGGATAGAAATGTAAGTGTACTAAAGTTGTGATGTTATTATGTAGATTAAATAAATATATCTAATATTTCATGGCTTTTAAAAAATCAGTGGATATGTTCCAGATGTTGTTGACTCTAGTGAGAGTTTAACCTGTCACACTTCACGTGTTACCTGTGGATCTTTTCTCTTGAGAAGCTAAAAATTCTATCACTTATTTTAATTTTAAAATCAGATGTGAGAATTATTTTCTATCCCCTATTATAAAAATGTACTTTTCAATGTGTCTGCAAAGATTGTAATTTGTTTAATGATGGTACATGGAAGCTAATAACAACCCCTCTGTTTCTTTCCAGAAGAGCCAACTGGACTAGATGGGCCAACAGAATTTAACATCATTGACTGAATTTATTCTGATGGGAGTCACAAGGCAGCCTGAGCTGCAGATGCCACTTTTCATGGTCTTCCTCATTCTCTACACAGTCACAGTGGTAGGCAACCTGGGCATGATCATCTTAACCCATGTGGACTCCCGCCTACACACACCTATGTATTTTTTTATCAAACACCTGGCTTTCATCGATCTTGGTAATTCTACTGTCATTTGTCCCAAGATGCTGGCAAATTTTGTTCTGGATCAAAATATCATTTCATATTATGCATGTGCCACACAGTTGGCTTTCTTCCTTATGTTTATTATCAGTGAATTTTTCATCTTGTCAGCCATGGCCTATGACCGCTATTCAGCCATTTGCAACCCTTTGCTCTACAATGTCATTATGTCCAAGAGACGTTGTCATATGCTGGTGGGCATTCCTTACCTCTATAGTAGCTTTCAGGCTCTAATGTTCACTATTAAGATTTTTACGTTGACCTTTTGTGGCTCTAATATCATAAATCATTTCTATTGTGATGATGTTCCCTTGTTACTTTTGCTCTGTTCAAATGCCCAAGAAATAGAATTGCTAATTATACTATTTTCAGCATTTAATTTGCTTTCTTCCCTGCTGGTAGTTTTGGTATCATACATTATGATTCTGAGAGCCATATTTCAAATGCATTCTGCAGAGGGCAGGAAAAAGGCTTTTTCCACATGTGGTTCTCATCTGACTGTGGTGGTTATATTCTATAGCTCTCTACTATTTATGTACACACAGCCCAAATCTACTCGCTCCTTTGATAGTGATAAAATGGCCTCTGTGTTTTACACTTTAGTGATCCCTATGCTTAATCCCTTGATATACAGCTTAAGGAACAAAGAGGTAAAAAAAGCCTTCCATAGGGTCTTTAAGAATCAGTGCAATCTTTGAATTTAATATTCAATATGGAATATTGTTCTAACAAACTCTGATAAAGGCAAATGTCAAAATATTCCTAATATGTGTAATTATATTCTTTTGATTCCAGAGCAAAAACTAATTATAATGTATAAGTAGACTTTTCCCTAATATTCAGCAAAATTAATCCTCTTACTTCAGATCTCAATTAAATGATACTTCTTCCTTAACATTTCTTGTTTTTAATTCAACATTTCTTCTAATAAAATCATAGAACCTGACATTTCTCTCAGTTGAAACACTAAATTCTACCTCAGTAAACTATATGTTTGTTTCTGTCTTTTAATTGCTATTATTTTTTAGCTCAAGGATTTTTTCAATTTTGTTTTTATTTTGTTTTCTGAATCTAATATAACAGTGTAAATAAAGTAATTCTCTCTTCTTTTTTTGCATATAGCTGTCCAGATCTTGCAACAACATTTTTTCAAGAGCCTATTTTTTATTCCATTGTATGCTTCTTCACCATTTGGCAAATATTCATAGACCATAGAGACTTGGGTTTATTTCTAGACTCTCTATTCTGTTTCATGATCTATGTGTCTGTTCTTATGCCGGTACCAGATTGTTTTGACTACCATGGCCTTGTAATATAGTTTTTTCAGGCATTGTGGCCCCTCCTACTTGTTCTTCTTTCTCAAAATTGCTGCAGCTATTTGTGGTTGTTTGTGGCTCCTTATAAATTTTTGAAGTATTTTTCTGTATCTGTGAAATATATCATTGGTATTTTAATAGGGATTGAGTTAGATCTATAAATTGCTTTGGGTAGTGTGGACATTTTGTTGATGTTAATTCTTCTAATCCATGAGTACAGTATATGCTTCCCTTTGTGTCTTCCTTAATTTCTTTCTTCAGTGTTATGTAGAACATTATGCTAAGCGAAATAAGCCAGGCAGTGAAAGACAAATACCATATGATCTCCCCTATAAGTGGAACCTCAGCAAAACAAATGAGCAAGCAAAATATAACCACAGACATTAAAATAAAGAACAAAGTGACAGTAACCAGAGGGAAATGGAGGTAACAGGGGTGAAGAGGGAAGGATCATCAAGGAACATGTATAAAGGACATATGGACAGAGCCAAAGAGCGGGGGGGTAGAATCAAGGCTGGAAGGTGGGGATGGGTGGGGTTGGAGAAGTGATGGGGGGAAATGGAGACAACTGTACTTGAACAACAATAAATAAAGTAAAATAAAGTAAGTCTCTCACAGACAGCATATAGTTGGATTATGATTTTTTAAAAAAACCTATTCTGCCAATCTCTACTTCTGGATAATTTAATTCATGTACATTCAAAGTAATTACAGATAATGATGACATACTTCCGGCATGTTGCTCTTTGTTCCCCACACATCATCTCATTCTCTTGTTGCTCGTCCTTTCCTCCATTAAAGGTCTCCTTGAGTTCGTAGCTGAACACTAAACTGGGAATGCCTACAGTCAAAATCCACAAGGCTGTTAAAAGAATGATGAGGGACTTGTAAGCTGAACAGTTCAGAGGTCGCACAGGGCAGGAAGACATTACAGTTCCAAAATCCAGAGAACAGAGTCCTTGTTCAAAACCAGGGCACCTGGTAGAGACCTTGGAAATAAAAGTTACTTAGGACTGCTACTCACAGAGTTCGTAAATAAGCCTCAAGAAAGAGCCATCTGATCCTTGTTAAAAAAAAGATGATTAACATAGATCTTGAAATAACAGTGATGAGTAGAATTATCAGACAGACTTTAAACATATATGTGTGTGTATGTGTTTGTAGTGTAAGCCCTGACATTAGTATTTGCTTTTTATCTTCATTTTGTAATGTAAGTTCTGGACTTGAGTTTTGGATGCCCAGGCATCAATTTCAAAGAGGTGTCCTCTTCAAAGACTGCTCTTATGTTTTCAATTACAGTTTACATTCAACATTTTTTATTAGTTTCAGGTGTAGAGCATAGCAGTTAGATAATCATATGCTTTACAAAGTGGTCACCCCAGTATTTCAAGTACCTACATAACTGTTACAATTATTGACTAATTCTTAACGCTGAGTTTCCATCACTGTGACTCTTTTCTTAGTACCAATTTGTACTTCTTAATTTCACCTTGTTCAGGGAACCCCTGTGCACTGTTGGGAATGCAGATTGATGCAGCCACTATGGAAAACAGGATGGAGATTTCTCAAAAAATTAAAAATGGAACTGCCTTATGACTCAGCATTTCTACTTCTGGGTGTATATTTGAAGGAATCCCAAGTAGTAATTTGAAAGTATATGTGCACCCCTGTGTTCATTGCAGCATTATTTACAATAGCCAAGTGATGGAATCAACCCCACTGCCCATCAATAGATGAGTGATTAAAAAATTGGTGGTACTATATATATACAATGGACTATTACTTAGCCATAAAAGAATGAAAATCTTACCATTTTTGATGGCATGGATGGACCTAGAAGGTATTATGCTAAACTAAGTAAAATGTCTGATAGAGAAAGAGAAATACCAGATGATTTTACTTATATGTGGATTCTAAAGAGAAAAAGAAATGAACAAATGAAATAGAAGCAGGCTCATAAATACAGAGAATAGACTAGTGGTTGCCAGCAGTGAGGGATTTTGGGGATCTGGGTGAAAAAGACTGCTATTTTGAATAAATATATTGCCAGCCACACAATTAGTTAAAGAGTCGGGATGCCTCCTGCCATTGAAGCTCCTTTGTTTTGCAGATCTTGCTTGATTTCAATAACTGGCAATTTGGGCTACATGCTGTTTTCTCTTCCAGTGCTTTAAATTTCCACTCTTATGTTTTAAATTAACCAATGAGGAGTAGGCCAGAAAACCCTATATTCCTACCCTAGAGTACCATAAAAGCTGAATCCCAGACCCTAGGAGTTCTCCCTTTCCACCTGCAACCTTGATGTTTGGCCCCAGATGTGCTATGTAATTTCCAGGACTTGTAAGTCATAAACCTATACCTTTGTAAAGTTTCCTGATGGTTATGGCTAAAGAGCATCGCACAGTAATAATAATTACAAGGGCTGGTCCATCCACAACATTGTGTATTGATGGGCTGAGACCAGTACAAAACAATGTTTAGTATAACTGAGTGGTTTAATAACAACACTAACCTCCTGGGAGCCCCAGAGATTAAAACACCATATTAGATATGAACAAATAGTTATTGAATGAAAGTAATAGCATATTATACAGAGAAAAAAAATGATAACTACGCTTAAACACACCTCAGTAGAAACTACCCAAAATGAAGCCAGAGAGAAAACAAAATACCAAACAAACACCATGATAATTGTCCAAGTGGTCTGCAGAACAGTAATAAGCTACATACTGTACATTTAAATTTGGGGCCAATCTGGAAGAATAGACTATATTGGGCAAAAACCATTGGAAGAAATGTTGGCCAAAATTTCTTCCAAATTTATTTTTTTAAATCCTATAATCCTAAAAATATAAGAAGCTAATATAACTCTAAGCAAAATAAACAGAAAGGAAATTAAACCAAATATATCATAATTAAATTTTTGAAAACCAAGGATAAAGAGAAATCATTAAAAAACGAATAAACGGATAAAAATGAAATAAACCTTATAAACAGATGAAGAAAAATTTTAGTACTGCTTTATTGGCAGCCATAATAAAGTCATAAAACATTGGTTTATGCCAATCAAATGTTGCATAATCTTTTCTAAGACATCTATTTCATTTCCTCACACATTGTGTGTATATGTAGGTAAATGTAGCTAATATGTGCATGATATTGTGCAACTGAGATACTGACAAAGACATATTTATAATTCCGGTGTTTAGTGATATTGCATAACTTATTTTTCAGTTAGACTCACACAAGAAATATTTTTGACTTTTCTTAATGGACCATTCCCAGAATAATTAACAGAAACTAGAGCGCTCTCTCCCTTGGGTAACATTATGCAATATTTGCAATATTAGTTATTCTTTAAGCAGATTAAAACTTCAACCAAATGAGTGTCAAGAGGGTAGAACACTTAAATACATTCTCCAACGACTGATGAGGATTTAAAAAGTAGGAAATCAAATTCTCCACTCAGGTGAGTAAAAAACACTGGTTTGAAAATTTCTGAGGGTAGACAGCTTAAACCAAAGATCTTGAAGAGCATTATGTGCTACAAAACTGTTTTTCTTAGTGATATACATTTTGTGTCATTAATAGAATTAATGTGTAGGACATGTACATTTAGACCACCTTAGCTTTCAGATGAACTTACCATTTCGGTCATCTCTTGTAGCAAGGGTTTTTGTCTATAGTTACAAAGTGTCCCTTTTGTGTCACTTTGTTATTTTCTATTTATTTGAGGTGATATTAATAAAAAGAAAACACTGTGTTTATAAAAATGTATTCTGAAGACATACTGGCTTTATTTGGATCCTGATTCCACCCTCTGTTATCTGAGTGACCACCGTTAATTTATTTCACTCTGTGCTTTGGGTTCCTTGACTCTCAAATGGATATGGTTTTACTATCTACTTCCTATTGACTGTGTGGAACACATGAGTTAATATATGTAAAGTGCTCAAGAAAGTGTCCAGCACACAGTGAGTCCTCTATCAGTGCTCTATAGTCACTTGTATTCTTTTTTCCATGCATCTCCATTAAGAGTTCCTGAATGATCAGAAGGGCTAAGTTCTTTGTGTGCTAAAGAGGAATGTATGATTGGAAAATAATTAGATTCAATAGGCAGAAAGAACAGATGTGCCAAATAAGGGATAAGCTATTAATAATAAAATCCTAAAATTAACATATCACAGGCTTAGATTTTGTATGGGGTAAACAAGCTGAATTTATAGTGAGAAGTGCTGAAATACATGTGGATATAATGGTCAGATTTTCTTTCCCCCATCACTGCCTGATTCATCATTCCACCAATAGTTTAGAAAGTCTTTTGTCTCGCTACTTTAAACAGATATGATGATTGTCAATAATGTAAGGTATACAGTTTAGGTGCCTCTGTTTGTTTACAAATTACTTGAAATATTGAAAAAGCTTAAAATAGATCTGTCTTTCAACATACTTAAAATGACTTTAGATCAGAAAAGGAGGTCACAATAGATGTATCAAAACAACCACTTCAAAATATCTTGACCCTTTAAAGCATACTTTACCAAAGGCTCAATGACTGTGTGTGTGTCGTGTCAGTCTTAACTACCAACGGCAATGCTATAAGCTAGGAATGCTTGAGAACACCCACCTGGCCCTTACTACTGTGGCAAGCCCCCCAGACACTTCCCTACCAGAGCCAGTGTTGCGGCAAAGTGCAGGAAGGCACAATCAGGGTTGTTCAAGCAGTCAGTTACTAGGTTACCCAGGGCTTTGTAAAACTGACCTTTACAGGTGAGGCAGCTTAGCTCTTTTCCTAATTGTGTAGTTGCAATACATTTATTTGAGATGGATATCATTGAAATGAATGTCTCGGCAATCAAAAATCTATTGTTGGAACAATACAATCGAGAAAGCTAATTGTCAGGCACTTACACTACAATGTGAGCATAGGTATTATAGTTTTGGCTTGATGAAAAGAGTTGTCCCTATTTATAATTTAACACAAAAGAAAATGTCTTTGTATCTTACATATTATGTATTCAAATTCTCTTAGAAGATAGCATCTCAAATGTAAGTATTAATTTTATACTTTACACAGGTTCCTAAGAAATATGGAGAAATGCAATCATACTGCAGTGACCCAGGTGATGGAATTTATTCTCATGGGTATCACTGACAACCCTGCACTGCAGGCACCTCTCTTTGGGATCTTCTTGGTCATATACTTGGTCACAGTAATGGGCAATCTAGGCATGGTCATCTTGACCCATTTGGACTCCAAACTACATACTCCCATGTACTTTTTCCTTAGACATTTGTCCATTACTGATCTCGGTTACTCCACTGTCATTGGCCCTAAAATGATGGCAAATTTTGTGGTGCCCAAAAATACAATTTCCTACAATTGGTGTGCTGCTCAGCTAGCCTTGTTTGAGATTTTCATCATCACTGAACTGTTCATTCTGTCAGCAATGGCTTATGATCGCTATGTGGCCATCTGCAAACCTCTCCTCTACCTGGTCATCATGGCAGAGAAAGTGCGTTGGGTGCTGGTACTCACTCCCTATCTCTACAGCACATTTGTGTCTCTGCTTCTCACAGTGAAGTTATTTAGGCTGTCCTTCTGTGGCTCTAACATCATCAGTTATTTTTATTGTGACTGCCTCCCTCTGATATCCATTCTCTGTTCTGACACACATGAACTAGAACTGATCATTTTGATCTTTTCAGGCTGTAATTTGCTCTCTTCCCTCTTGGTTGTTCTTGTATCTTACACATTAATTCTTGTGGCCATTCTGAGAATGAAGTCAACTGAGGGGAGGTACAAAGCCTTCTCCACCTGCAGCTCCCATCTGACAGTGGTGGTCGTGTTCTATGGGACGTTACTGTTTATTTACCTGCAACCCAAGTCCAGCCATACTTTTGATATTGATAAAATGGCCTCTGTGTTTTACACCCTTGTGATCCCTATGCTGAATCCATTGATCTACAGCCTAAGGAACAGAGATGTAAAAGAGGCACTGAAGAGAACTTTAACTAATTGGTGCAAAATCTCCACTTAATATCTTAAGATTAAGTTGCAAAGGTGGGTTTTTTTTAATATTCTATCAGTCCAATTGTAGCATCAAAAGGTAGAAACGTTCAATGATTAAAATAAAATTTAAAAAAAGGTAGAAATGCCTTATCAGGTGAAGTTTTCTTCCTCTGGATAAAACACATTTCCCCTTACATCTCCATGTACTTTTCTTCACTTTAATCAGATAAACAAATATAGTAGCCAGATAACTTAAGTTCTAAAATATTTTTCAAGATGTAGAAATAAAGTAAATCACACCAAATTTTTGGTAGAACATAAACGTGCAGAGGTAAATAAAAAGTCTTAAAATTAACCAGAAAATTAGTAATATGTATTTTATAGTAGCCATGTTGTATTAAAGATAAATGAGATTGAATGGTGATGAATGTGTAGGCAAGACAGAAGTCAAGAAAGTAAATAAATGTGTGATTGGTTATAATACAGCAAGAACAAACTGTTTCAAGAATGTAGGCTTATTAACCATTGTCACCCCAATGAGTTTAATTAAAAATAAAGACTCTACGCTAAATAGAAAACAAAGCATGCTACCTTGGAGTGAAATTTTCAAATCAGACTGAGTTAATATTTTTCACTTTTGGCAAATGAGATTTTTACATGAGGAACCATAAACATAATGCTGGCTGACTTTGGGCCCCGTGCAACAGGTCCTCATACTAGGGTTAATTCTGGTTTATGATAGCCTCCTGATAAACAAGCTGACTTTGCATTGGCAGACTCAAGACCAATGAGTTAAGTGGTCATCTGCTGAAACGACATCAATATTTTAAAAAATCTATAGACAACAATGATTGAAGATAACATAGATTGAAGATAATATACAACCCAGGGTTAATTGCATTTTCGTTCCTGTCTGTTTTGTCTCTTTTACAAGCTTGTGTGCAAAGAGACCATATTTTGGGTGGACTCTGTGGTAATACAATGTTTCGTTCAAGTGTATGCACTCAGCAAATGTATGATTCCTTACATCTTAGTATTCTCCTTGTTGTTCAAATAAGCACTTAAAAAAAATTTAAATACATACATTACCCCAATCATGTTTGTTTCAATCTACCCTCATATACCAAGAATGTGATGAATTAAACCAGTACATTAACAGGGTTTTTTTTTATCTCTGATCCATGCATTTTATTTCCCCCATGTTAATACATTGAAGTTTATTTTATTAATAGTTGATCTTAAGTGTCCTTGCCTGACACACACACACAAAGATGAACAATGTGAGGTAATGGATGTGGTAATTAGCTTAATTATTGTAATCATTTCCTAATATATACATATATCAAAATATTATGATGTATACTTCAAATATATATAATTTTTATTGCTTAATTATAACATCAATAGCGTTTGATTTTTTAATTTTTAAAAACAAAAATGAAATAAAATAAAACAAACTGAACAAACTAAAAGAAGTACAAAATTGTGTTCTTCAATCGTATCAGTTTTGTTTACCATGTTATCTTCAGATTTTGTTCCTGAGCATGTTTATTGTTATGAATGAATTTTATTTTCTAGAGCAACATGTTATACTACACTGCATAATCTTGGCCATGTATCCCTTTCCCAAACTCTATTATTTCCATTACTTTTCACAGTTGACAAGTTAAATAATATTAATAGCATTCTCTGGTAGCACCCATACAAAAAGGACTTTTAAAAATAATATAACTCACACAAGACCTAAACCTAGAAGGATAAAAACCAAACTGTTAATGGCAGTTACCTCTGGGGAGCAGAGTGGGATTGGTTGGGAGATGGAAATAGTGGAAGTGAGGGAGCACTTTTACTTTTTAGTCTACATTCTTCTAGCTTGCTTGCATTTGTATCATGAGAATGTTTTTATTGTGTAATTTTAAAAAGGTAATCAAAATGTATTTTTTTAAAAGTTAACTGTATTGTATGAAAAATCTGTTAGAACTAATAAAAAAATTCAGTAAAGTTGCAGCATACAAAGACAACACAGATCAGTTGCATTTTTATATACTAACAATGAACAATCTGAAAACTACAAAAACAATTTCATTTATAATCGCATCAAAAAGAATAAAATACTTGGGAATACACTTAACCAAGGAGGTGGAAGACTTGTACATTGAAAACTGGAAAATATTGCTGAAGGAAATTAAAGAAGAAACAAATAAATGTTCACTAATTGGAAGATTTATTCTTAAAATGTGTGCACCACCCAAAGCAATATTGGATTAGATGCAATCTCCATCAAGATCTCAATGATATTTTTTCAGAAGTAGAAAAATCCATTTTTTAAGTTCATATGAATTTCAAGAAACCCTAAATTGCAAAAACAAATAGGAAAAAGAACAAAGTTGGAGGTCTCAGTTCCTGATTTCAAAACTTACAAAAAGTATAGTGATGAAAATGGTGTGATACTAGCATAAAGAAAGACTTAGAGACCAATGAGATAGAATACAGGGCCCAGAAATAAACCCTAATATATATGGTTAAATAACTTCAACAAGGGTGACAAGACAGTAGGGGAAAGGACAGTATTTTCAGCATGGATGTTGGGGAAACTGGATTTCCACCTGAAAAAGAATGAAAAAAAATGAACTGCAAATATGCTTGGGGGATATACAGGTTGCAGGAAAATAGCAGAGCTATAAACATGCTTGAAAATAATTTGCATTTAAACCTAGTTGAAAATTAGATATTTCAGGATTTCTCACTTTTGGCAAAATTCACAAAATTGAATGACATTAGGATTATTTTGTATCAAATATTACATGACTGACTGATCCAAGATTTAGATATGCATGCATTTAGATAAGTATCCATGGTAACACTGAAACTCTAGTTCTGCATTCATGGTCTCTCTGGATATGAAGGGGCGAGGCTTAGAAAAATTTGGTAATAGTTAGCAAGCAAATAAAATTCTGTTACTTAGAAAAAAAAAAGGAAAGTTACACATTATGTTCCCTGTAACTTTTTTACCTGATAATTCATCATCAACATCTTTCTTGGCCAAAAAACATTATTTAACTGTTTTAGTTTTTAATGTCAGCATACAATTGTGAAGTGCAGATCAATCACTTTGTATTTGGCCCAGCCTTTGGTTGATGGAAACTTTGTTGTTTGTACATTTTTATTTTTTGCCACTATATAAAAATACACACTGTAACAAATACTCTTGTGCTGATGATGTAGTATTGTTTGTTTTTATTTCTATTATAAATGACAAGGGTTCTTTCACATTCTAATAATGTTTTACATATATGCACAGTAATTTGGAAAAAATAAAACATTAAGAAAAAATGCTGTGCATTATGACTTTTTCATGTAATATTTTTTATTTTTAAGAACAGATAGTAATATTTATTGATGTCATTTTCATTGTATGATGATAAAATTTCAAAAGCGCAATAATAGATGAGAAACTTCAATAATATGGGTCTGGACTGCCACAAAGGAGATTCAAGGGGGGTCTGATTGAACTCCTAGAGGAAGGTCTGGTGATGGCAGTCCTGGGTGGCATCTTCCCCAAGGATGTAATAGGCAACATGGGGATTCCAGAATCATCTGTGCTTCTGAGTTAAGCTCTCAAAGGTTCATAGGGGCCTATAAACTCTTACTGCCACAGCCACGCAGAGATTCTCACTAAGAACCTGAAGCGGACTCTCCATTAGAGGTGGGTAGAAAATATTTACCTTATTTTTGTATAATGGCCTTCAAAAGATCTCAATCATCCATCAAATGGAGCCACCCAGCTCTTATTTTGGAAAGAACTGGACATCATGTATAATCAAAAATACAATATTTAAAGTAAGGTTTGTTTTCAAGATATATAACTTATTTCCAAGATTTATAACTTGTTTCCAGAATACATAGTGTTAAATGTGTTTCTAAATCAGAACTGACATCATATATCTTAGATACTTAAATAAATTATGATACTCCTGAAGCAACGAATATTTGTTCACTGAGATTATTTATTTCATAGTTTTATCTCAGCAGTACTAGCTAAAATGGAAACTGTATGTTTCATGGTGTAACCTGTGAAAGAAAACTGGCTACACAGCACCCAAGCTGCAAATGATAACTCCTTTTTGAGAATGTAATTAGCCATCACGAATTTTCTCAAGAAAAATTTCCATGAAATTTAACAGCATACAGGCTAATATAGAAGTAGAAGCCTAATATATAATCAGTGCAATGACACCTATTTAGATAAACCATCTATCTGATAGTAAAATAAGTCTGCAAACGTTTCAGTGGAGAAGACCTCATAAAGTACTTGTGTTTGACTAGAGGCTCTGCATAAGCAGTAGTAATACATTAAGAACTGTGGACCATTGGGTTCCTGGACAGAACCTTTACTCCTTCCTCAGTGAGAAAATAAAACCCAGAAAGAGAATGTTCATTTAGAGGGTTGCCCTTAAATTCAGTGTCCTAAAAGAGGATATTCCAGAATAAATTTACTTTCTTTATATTTAGCCTTATCATTTTATATAAAAATGCTTAAGGTACTTAAGAACTATTTCACACACATTTTAAAAAGACTAACAACATTACTCATTCACCATAAAGCACTGGTGGTAATAAAGACAACTCACCTACTTTTTACCCTCCCAATTACTCCTTAGTATTCATTAAAAGATTGAAAATATCTGGAGTATGATAAGAATGCCATTCTTTTTCTTTTCTAAGATTTTATTTATTTATTTTTAGGGAGGGAAGAGAGAGAGAGAGAGAGAGAGAGAGAGAGAGAAACATCAGTGTGCAGTTTCTGGGGGTTATGGCCTGCAACCCAGGAATGTACCCTGGCTGGGAATCGAACCTGGGACACTTTGGTTCCCAGCCCATGCTCAATCCGCTGAGCTATGCCAGCCAGGGCAAGAATGCCATTCTTAAACACTGTGAAATTTAACTCTGTAAGCCTCATTACCACATGCCTTTTCAGTCCCTGACTGCAGGGGAGCCACTGCCACAGACGGCCGGCAGTCTTTGTTCAGATAACACGCCACCTCTCGAAAAAAATGGAGTAATCTCAGAAGAGTCAATATGAGTCAGGAACGAAGGGCCAAAACTTATCTTCAGTGCATTCCTAGCAGGTTACTGTGGCTATCAATTTGATATGGATATGATTGTGAAATACATTGAAAATGAGCCTAAAACATGATCTTAATTATTCAAACCGTTTATCTTAATTACTCAAAAAGCTTTAATGACTGCTGTTTGCCCACCTCAGAGAATCTCAGAGAACCATGATGTGAAGACCAAGAAGGGTGCAGTAGCCAATGAGAGTGTGAGTGAAAGCCGGACCCAAGGAGTAGAAGAGCAGAATGCTCAGGGTGGGGTAGCATTTCTAGAAGTGGGCAAATAATGCAACATGGGGCTTGAAACAAAACAATTGGGGATGAATATATTGTTTGTTATGTAACATGGTTTCTAATTAAAATTTATTACTGAAGGGATTAAGGAAAAGGGACTCATGGAAGGGCAACAGTGCGGTGGTTGCTAGGGGAAGGGGGTATAAAGGGACTAAATGGTGATGGAAAATATACAGTAAAGATTAAAAAATTATTATTGCAATTTAAAACACAGTATAGCCCTGATCTGTGTGTCTCAGTTGGTGGAGCATCATCCCACAAAGTGAAAGGTCACCAGTTCAATTCCCGGTCAAGAAATGCCTGGTTTGGCCCCTCATCAGGGTGCGCAAGAGAGGCAGCTGGTCAATGCTTGTCTCTTACATCAATGTTTCTCTCCCTCTCTTTCTCTCTCCATTCCTTTCTCTCTAAAAATAAGTAAATAAAATCTTTTAAGAAGTAAAATGAAATACATAATCAAGAAAACACTAGATTTTAGCAGAAATAGAGGAATTGGCATAATTCAGAAGCATCCGTGTTGGCTGATAGTTGATATGTTTGCTAAGCCAGACAATGAAGAGAATGAAACCTACAGAGAAAATACTAACAATTATAAACAAAGAGAATGCAAGATTGGTTAGGTACTGGAAATAGTAGGGAAACACCATTGAGGAAAAGTATATGAAAGTAAAGTGTAATTGAAAATAGAAAAAGAAGCATGGGAGAGGACACAGACACAATGTCCTGCAGTGGAGTGTTTGGGGATAAAAGGAAAGCTAGACTCTCAAAACAGTGTTATCTCCACAAAGATTGATTGAGGGATGTACTAGGAATTTTTGTTACAAATTTTGCAACAATAATCTTGACATAAGTAGAAAAATATGGAATCATTATCTAGGATGATGTTTCCTAAGTATCTAGAAGCCTAACCACACAACATGCTCTAGACTTCAATCAATATTAGCTTGCCCAAATGATTGTTTAAATGACTCATCAGCACGTAAAGCTTACCATGTTCAAATTATCACTTTGATCACTTCATCTTAAACCATATGCTCTAAAATGCAAAAGGAAAAAAAAACAAAGAAAAGATAAGGACAGAAAAGGAAAGGAAAAGAAAATGTGATGGCTACTGACCCAATTGCAAAAAAGAAACATCACAAATTTCTTTCTTGGCCAATCCCCCCAAGCTGTTGTTCCCTACTACCTATCTTATACAGTTCATACTATACATTAGGTTGGAGATTACATCTTGTTTCTGCCCCCATCTGTTAAATTTAGATCTATGTCCAGATTCTCCACTTTGTCCCAATCAGCATTAACTTTCACCAATAATCACACAACTGCTTAACTAATTTTTTAAAAAATTTCCACTAATAATTCCTACCCCCTTTCTAATTCTATCATTTATTGTCATTGCTACAGCAAAAGCTGTTATTCGTCTACTTTAAAATTTCTCAATGGCTTACAATTCACTTAGAATAAAATCCAGATATTGTAACCTACATTATTTGATTGGACTGATTCTACCTACTCATTATTATCCAATCACTCTGGCTTCCATTAGGTTTCCCCTCAAAAACAAATAACAAAACCCTAAGTTATTTCTTCTCCCAGAGCAGGATTCCTGCCTGGAATCCTAGAATAGTCTTCCTGTAATTTTTTAAATACTGGGTTTCATCACATGCATTATGTTTTACTCACATGTCACCCTCTCAGAGTGTCTTTCCCATAACATTCCCCATGAAATAATTCTCCCAGGTTGTTCTGATGTATCTTCCTGTTTAATTACTTATGACACTTACTGTAATCTGCAATGATCATGTTTATATGTTTCTTTATCAACCTTCTGTCTCTTCCTTGTTATTGAAATAGAAAGTCCATGATGTGAGAAACAAGTAATTTATCTGAAGCTTGAACATTACCTGATACACATAGGACATCAGCAAATACTTGGTGCAAAACAATAAATAAATAAATAAAATCAAGGGGGAATTATATTTGGTGTCAGAAGCAAACAGATATCAAAAAAAATCAAGTAAAAATACATTAGATGTTATTTTTGTTTTACTTCTCTAATTCTTTTTATGCATCACTACAGAATAGTTTATTTTATTTTATTTTATTTTTTATATAAAGAGAGAATGTCAACAACTCCGAGCTTTTATAGTTCAGCCATTTTTGATATATAGTATTTTTTAAAACTATTTAGGTATGATTGGATCCAAAAAGCTGTACATGTTTAATGTACAATATACAATCTGATGAATTTAAAGATAAGTATGCATTAGAGAAACCATCACTACAATAAACATCCATCACACCCAAAACTTGTCTCGTGGCTTCTTTATTTTATTACTATTCTTATCATTTTATAATTATATATACTTCTGTAAGTATATATAAAATTTAGCTAAACATTAGATTTTGTGATAAATAATGATATAATCTTGGCTTTCTGGAACTTAACTTCAAATCTTCAGATAAAAGAGTATTATAGGGCATCTTTGGGCCAATTGCTTACCATTTGTCAAATTGTGATGGGGAAAAATCCCTAGCTGGCTTAGTTAGGAGCAGGTTAACATCCTTAATACAAAATTCTCTCAAAAAATAGTCACATTACAATTATAGTGTGTGGATTTTTTGGCAAATACATATAATGTAATTATCACAGAATATCTTTAAAATAAATGTTTTCTACTATTACAATAATGAAAAATAATAAAAATGTTAAAAGTGTTAAGAAAAACATTAACTAAAATTAAGGCTGGATATATTTTATAGAATTTTAAAATAATATTATGCAATTATATAAATAAAAATGCTGGTTAAAATAAGAATAGTGGAAAGCATATGAGGATTTGTACAAACTTGTGGGGCAAGAAGGAAAAGAGTTATGAGAGAGAAAAAAAAGGAAGCTGTATCCAGTAAAGCACAGAAATGATGAAATTTTCAGAGATAATTTTTAAAACTGTAAAGATAATCTTAACCTGTCAAATAAACCTGTAGATACACCTCTACGTATTTCTGTTTGAATTAACTACACAGAAAATAAGTAAAAACAGTAAACAAATGTGGATGGTAGAATATGCAAGTTCATCGTGCTAATAGAAGTTACAGATGATAAAAAAAATGGGACAGAATAGTGACTAACACCTACTCTGAAAAGAAAGCAAGAAGTCTCTGATGAAGAAATTATAAGAAGATGTTGAATTATTTTGGAATATACAATTCCTCAAGCTGTTTTCATACTCAGTACAAGGGACATAAGATAAAATGTTTGTTTGCTCGCTAATAATATACTCATAAGTAAATATGATGGTAAAGAAGTAAATCTTCAAAGTTCATGATGCTGGATCATGTGTTTAAATTGACATACTTGCTTTTTTCTCTCTGAAATGATTGGAAAACTTATATATTTGACCTAGAACCTTGAGTTTAATAACTGAGTTAGAATAATACATGATTCAGGAAATCTCTCCCAAGGAATTGCCCCTGCCACTTAAAGGCAGTGCCGGGAAATGGGTCCTTAAACTTTCTAACCACTTCTCCTTTTCTTCTCCAAACAGATGAATTCCACACTTTTTCATGGCTCCTGAAAATTCCACCTGGGTCACTGAGTTTATTCTCACAGGTGTTTCAGACCATCCAGAGCTCCAGATCCCACTGTTCTTTGTTTTCCTGGTCACCTATGGGCTGACCATGGCAGAGAACCTGGGCATCATCACCCTCACCAGTGTCGACTCTCAACTTCAGACCCCCATGTACTTTTTCCTCCGGCACTTGGCCGTGGTCAATCTTGGCAACTCTACTGTCATTGCCCCTAAAATGCTGATCAATTTCTTAGCAACGAAGAAAACCATCTCATACTATGAATGTGCCACCCAACTGGGAGGGTTTTTGGTTTTCATTGTAGCTGAGGTTTCCATGTTAGCTGTGATGGCCTATGACCGGTACGTGGCCATTTGTAACCCCCTGCTCTACATGGTGGTTTTATCTCACCAGGTCTGCCTTCTGCTCGTGTCCCTCACTTACCTCTACAGCTTTTCCACAGCTATTGTGACGTCATCGTCTGTGTTCTCTGTGTCTTACTGCTCTTCCAATGTAATCAATCATTTCTACTGTGACAGTGTCCCTCTGTTAGCATTGTCCTGCTCTGATACTTCCTTTCCAGAAATGGTCATTTTTGTATCTGCAGGTACAAACTTGGTTTGTTCCATGACTATAGTTCTAGTGTCTTATTTCAATATTGTTCTGTCCATTTTAAGGATACGTTCATCAGAAGGAAGGAAAAAAGCCTTTTCCACATGTGCTTCGCATATGACAGCAGTCATAGTGTTTTATGGGACACTATTATTCATGTATTTGCAGCCTCGAAGTAGCCATTCATTGGACACGGATAAAATGGCTTCCGTGTTTTACACACTTGTGATCCCCATGCTGAATCCCATGATCTATAGCCTGAGGAATAAGGACGTGAAGGCTGCCTTAAAGAGATTTCTGACCAATGTGTGCTGTTCTATTAAATCAATGTAATTTCAGGATCTGTAAGTAAAGGGAGAGATGGGTAAGATAGGCTGCCATTGTGTCAGAGAAAACAAAGGTCAGGGGGTAACTTACAGGTTTTCAAGTAATCCTGGAAATTAAAAGGGGCTAGGATTTGGGAATTAAAAAAATAAACTAAATGTCTTGTAGTCTAGAAATATACAGAAATAACACTTAGAAATATACAGAAATATACACTTAGAAATACACAGAAACTAGGTAACTTTGTTAAGGAGTATGCAGGTAGCTAGATTGAAAGAAGTATTTTTAGGAGTCAGGAGAATCTAAGTTAACAACAATTAAATAAGTTAAAACTAAGCAATAATATATAGAGGAGAGAAGTAAGTCAATCTTTTTTAATTTTTTACTTCTTTTTTTATTCCTGGATATGTTCGGGTACAATGGATCATTTTATCTTGCAGAATTGTAATTACAGATGGCTAAAAACCTTCTTACAGCTAAGTCAGCAAAATTAAAGTGATAGTTTATTTAAAATAAAACTAACTCTTTCTTAATATCATTTGAATGAAAAATATACAGTACCAGTGAGTTTGTATTCTAAATGCTAACCAATATATGGTGGCAATGATTTGTATTCCAATTCATATAATTTATACAACTTTTTAATAAAAGACACATAATATCATCATTTAATATGCCTCATTCTGTGTACTATTTGATAAACTTTGTGCATAAATTCTAAAAAGTTTCCTTTTTAAATATGAAATGTACTGCGTTGTGACTTGCCATATCAGAATTGGGTCAACCAATGTGACAATAAATTAATGGAGTGTTATTATTTATATAGTGCACTTAACTATGCTGAGCATTTCCAATAAAGAAGAACAATAATCCTTCTTCAAATTAATTTACCAAAAATATGTAGAGCTCTAGATAAACCATGTACCTGATGCATTAAGACTATCCTAGAAAATATTGTATTTCATTTGGACCCTTGAGTATAGAGAGAATGATAAATGCTCAGTGCTTAATGATAAAGTGTATTATGTCCATTAAAATATCATGCACAAACTAACAATGCTATGAGTACTACTTTATTTATAAGGATATTCTAAATATCTTTCCTACTCTTCCAAAGTTTCTTCGTAAAACCATTAAGTAAGTACTCACCAATCTTATTTGTTTTATACCTCCTCTGTCCTGTGGATCAGAGTACTTGGGTTTCAGTAATTACTTGTCACATTTTTTAAAAAGATGATGTCTAGAGTAAATAGATGATGAACAATGAATTTACTAACCTATTATTGTATAGACCCTAGTATTATATTTTACATAGAAAAAGGAGATCTTGCTTAAAGATTACTATTTTTAAAAAGAAATGAGAGAAAGAAAATCTTCTTATACTGTCAATCAAAAGTAATATTGTTTTATGCCAAACAACATGATGTGAGGCAAAAAGTGGCATCAAGGATGGAAAGGTCAAATGTCAATAAGAGAACGGGGTGGGGAACAGGTGGAAAGCATGAAGACATTTTGGTACCCTTGTGCCCTGGGCTCTATGTCTTCATAGCCTTCATAACATATGTTATATGTATGTACAGCCTAAACATCTCTTAAGGACCACAGATTATTAGAAATATAATACCGGACTATCATATTACAATTACAAGCAATGTGACACAAGAAGACTGTGTAGTATTTCTGAATTATGACTTGAGCATCTTAACCACAGAGGGAGGCAAAAATAAAAAACCAGAAACCAACATATCAGACTCATAAAACTGCCCTAAAAGCTTAGTTGCTTCTCATGTTCAATAGGGACTGACACCATTTATTGTTATCTACTTATGACAACAGAGACGAACTACAAGACCTCAAGTATACAACAAGAGTAAGATTATGACCATCAAGGGAGGTGTGGGAAGGTAGAAGAGAATATGGGGGGATACATGGTGATAGAAGAAGACTTGACCTTGGGTGATGAACATACAATACAATATACAGATTACGTTTTATAGAATTGTGCACTGGAAACCTATGTAATTTTATTAACCAATGTCACCTCAGTAAATTCAATAAAAAAAGAAAGATTATGACCCACAAAAAAGCAAAGTTGAAACAATTTCTAAACTGGCATCAAATGTCATCACATTTCCTAAAACAGGAAGATAAGAAAAGCTAAGAATCAAAAGTTTTGCATCACCTGTTATGACCAGTTTTGACACAAAGAATTCATTTCTGATTTATAAATTAATTTATGTGAACAGACTTAACTAAAATAATTAAAATGGTTTCACTCATATGTGGAATCTAATGAACAAACTGAACTAACAAGCAAAACAGACAGACTCACAGATGGAGAGCAGATGACAGCTAGAGGGGAGGGTGGCTAGGGATGGAGGGATTGAGTAAAAAGGAAAAAGGACTCATGGACATGGACAACAGCGTGGTGATTGCTGGGGGAAGAGATTATAAGGGGACTAAATGGTAATGGAAAAAATAACAAAGATTTAATTTAAAAAATTTAAGTGCACATTGCTAAACAAAAGAAACCAGCCTAAAAAGACTATATTATTTATATGACATGCAAAAGGCAGAACTAAAAAGATGGTAAACAGATCTTTAATAATGCTTCTATAAAAAAATGAATTCTGAAAGGGATGTGTTGTATGAAATTTGATTTCATCTGTATTGAAATAGAGTTCACAGACAAATTTGGGGTTCCCAGGACTGCACTTTTCTATTGTTGTCATAATCATTTTCTAAGCATAAAAAATCTCTAATTTATCAGTAAGATAAGAGTTTTCCCTTAATTACATGTAGGCTCAAAGAGCTTGTCCAGAGACATAACTAATGTTTCTAAGGCTTTTTTTATTGTTTTCTGTTTTTGTTTTAAATATTGTACCACATACAATGATCAAGCATCCAATACCAAATCATAGCATTTTATAACAAGGCACAAGCAGAACAGACATTTTGCCAATTGTACCAGATGTTTCCCAGGTGCAAAGACTAGGAGAGGGGCAATAGAAGAGGGTATATTTATTAAAGAGTTATTATCTGGAACATAGAGTTTAAACATATATAATTCTTATCTTGATCATAACTTATACAATTGATCTAGGTTGTGATTTCTAAGCATCTTCTATATTTTCTCTTTTAATCAAAGTGTCCTGTTCATATACCATAAAAAAGAATGTAAGATTCTATCCTTCCCTCCCTTAGATTGTAATCCAGTTTTATAATGAAAGATTTTTTTAAACGAAAAGTAAGGGCAAATTTTAAATTCGTAATCACTATATAAAAACACAAATCCACCCATTTTCCCAACACACTAATTTGACAATACATTTCTTATTCATCATCTAGTTTGGAGTGACTAGGCTGCCAGCTAATGCACAAAACTTTTACCTAATGTCCTGTGCACACAGGATGGAGGGGCAGCCCTTGGAGAAACTGGATACACATTTCACAGAAAGGTATCTGTCACATTTTGTAAAAGGTAATTCTTGTCTGCTTTTAAAAGTGAAATCTGATGACTGACACTGATAATCTACAACAAAAATAATTTTAAAAAATAACCATAATATTTTAAGAGTTAGGAGAATCTTAAAGCAATAATGTTATGCTCCAGGCAGAGCTGTAGATACAAAGTTCTTCAAAAATAGGGAATTCGATGAATAAATCTTCAGCCTTCCTCAGCATCCTGGGGGAGCTGGGACTGTACTTTTCCTGATGATTTTGCTTGCATCTTGCATCATGTTTTGAGGTAAGATCCTTTGGGACAGAGACATTGACAAAGCTATGGAGTCATCTGCTAACCAGAACCATTATGAGGAGACACAGGAGCACCCTCTATGCAGGTAGGTTAGCGAGGATATTTTAAAATGGTGGCTTTTACTCACTGATGTGAAATAACATTGCTATAGTAGCTGAAGATGAAATTTTAAAAATTAAAGATGAAATACAATGGGCTAGAATAAACAAGTTTGAAGTACATTTTGTAGGTTAAAGATAAACAGCGTTTTCTCTGATTTTATATTTGTCTTGATGAAAGTATCATCTAGGTTTAAAACTGAAGGACTGGAAGAAAGTGAAGAGATAACTTCTACAAATCACTTTTCTAACTTGAGTTTCAATACATCCTAGTGATTTTCCCAAGCTCATGTAGTTAATTAAAGTCAGAACCAGGTCTAGAAGTTAAGGTTGAATAAGCATTATTGTATTCATATATTTAGGATCTATAGAAATTATACATGTACTTAATTCCATTTTTTGCATGTTCTCTATTTGAAACCTTCTTTGCCTTAATTATTTCCCTATTGTTTTCAATAATGTTTTCCCAGGGAAACATTATCTCTACCAAGTCTCCTTAAAGTCTTCAAGTTACAGGGCCTCCTCTCATACATTCCCTTTGTATCCAGCACTTAGCTCCATCAGATTATTAGAGCTCACTATTCTCAACTTGTTTGATTGCTATCTTTCTCTTCTTGCACTGTAAGCTTCTTGATGGCTGAACTCTGACCATTATTTGTTGTCACCCCAAAACCCAGAAAGATATTTAATACATAAGAAACAGTCAATCAAGATTATTTTTTAAATATTTTATTTTTATTGTGTTCTTTCCATTACCATTTAGTTCCCTTATACTCCCTCTGCCCAGCAATCATCACACTGTTGTCCATGTGCATGAGTCTTTCTTCCTTTTTTAGTCCTTTCAGCCCCTAAGTCCCCACTAGCTGTCATTCTGCTCTCCATCTATGAGTCTGTCCCCATTTTCTATTTAATGCATACAAAATTGCAAATTAGGTATTGACTTATATTGCTCATACATATTATCTATAAATGTATATAAATCTAAATATATACATATATACTTAGGTTACAGAACATAAAAATTCCAGTTTAGAATCTATAAGGAAGTTTGGAAAAAGCAGGCATATGATTGACCAAATTATAAACTATGTCAAACCATGCTTTCTAGATTGATAGTAGGTAGAGTTTTTACTCAGGATTAGTGCCAACTGTGTTAGACAAAGGTCACCACTATGTTCCTATGGATATTTTCCAAAGCAAAGAATATGACTTAAGAATGAGGAGAAAAAATATTTAAGTATAATTATCATGATATGAATCTTAATCTTAAATTAGTCTTTTATCCTATACTACCTAACATTTAGAAGAGACTACAATAGTAAGTAAATAAGTAAGTAAGTAAATGAATAAAGCAGCATGACCCTCAATCATAAAGTATTTAACATCTATCCAGGGAAGCAGTATGGAAACAGATGACTGCTACAAATGTGAGAAGAAATATAAGTGACGTGTGTCTACAGTGATTCTAGAACACAGATATAAGCTGTGGTAACTCAACATGGGAAGCAGTTCTTCAAAGAGGAAGTGATATTTCAATAGGCCTTAAAGGATAAATAGAATTTTTCTTTCAACCATTTTTTTTTGATAGGGAAAGGGACTAGGAATGGTGAGGACAAAGTTAGAGAAGCAGAGAAGGTATATTGTTATCAATTAATGGAGACCAGTTATATTAATTGAACCAATGGAAGTCCACTAATGTTAGGAGAGTTGAATAAAGTTGGGGTTATAAAATTGTTCAGGGACAAGACTGTGAAAAGTCACACATGATTTCAAATGTAATTCATATTTTATTTTTTACAAATCAAAATGGTTAGTGTGTACAGATGTCAAGATATTTTTGTTTTGGAAGTAGAAAAAACAAATGAGAGAAAAACAGATGAGAAAACTATAGAAAATTTGGATAAAACTTTCTTTCTTTCCAGTTTAGTCTATTGTCTGCTTTTTCAGGGCTCTATCTTCAGACTCTAGTGTCTGAAAATTAATATTTCCAATACATGTTATTGAATAAGGAAATGAGTAATTTGAAATAGACTCCTAAGGAGGCAGCAATTAGGCATAAACAAGAAAAATGTTAAGAATAGAGCATGCAAATCAAGTGGGACATGACTCTTGGAGCTATTTATAAGTAAACTCCTTATCTACTTGTATTAGGGAAATGGTAATGGTGTTCTGCAGATAAAGTGTAGCTTTTGAAACTGTGTAACTACTAGTAGATTATGAGTTCATTTTTTAAGAATCTAGATCAGTATTATTTGATATAAATTAAACAGAACAGAATGTATTAGAGCACAAAAGAGCGCACAAGAGCATACAAGGGTTCTTGACAGCATTAGGACAATGTGGAATTGTGTCTGCACAGGTACAATGACATCTGTCAAAACGATGCCACTATAGATTTGTCTTCCTTTATGCTATGTTAACATTTTCCAGTAAAACGATAGCTTACACATTTTAACAAGGCAGCTTATAGTTTTCAATACCTCACTGAATAAGACCTTTGAATAGAAGCCAAGGCAATGCGGACTGTTCTACAGCAGCCACCTTTGTATATACAATGGATTTGAAAGAAGAGATGTGTGCCTGCCCCACACATATCTCTGTCCCCTCTCCATCCTGTTCCCAGAATACCAATCTGATACCACTCTCTATTAGCAACAAAATCCCTACAGAGTATTCAAGTATAAAAGCACCATGTATGATAATGCAACTTGACTTTCCCTCTTTCCCCTACTTCCTCATGCAGATACCTTGAAGAGATATGGCACAGATCAACTGCACCCAAGTAAAGGAGTTTATTCTCACGGGCCTCACAAACCAAAAGGAGTTGAAGATACCGCTCTTTCTGGTTTTTTTAACTATCTACCTCTTCACAGTAGTAGGCAATCTAGGTTTAATTTTAGTCATTAGAATAGATGCAAGACTCAACACACCAATGTATTTCTTCCTTAGCAACCTGGCTTTTGTTGATTTTTGTTATACGTCAGTCATTACACCCAAAATGCTTGGGAACTTCTTGTACAAAAAAAATATTATTTCATTCTATGAATGTGCTACTCAGTTAGGTTGTTTTCTCACTTTCATGGTATCTGAGTGTTTGCTACTTGCTTCCATGGCCTATGACCGATATGTGGCCATTTGTAACCCTCTCCTCTATAAGGTTGTAATGTCCCCAGGGATCTGCATTCAGCTGGTGGCTGTCCCCTATAGCTATAGCTTCCTAATGGCACTTTTTCATACCATCCTCACCTTTCGTCTCTCCTATTGCCACTCTAATGTCATCAATCATTTCTACTGTGATGACATGCCCCTCCTCAGGCTAACTTGCTCAGACACTCATTCCAAACAGCTATGGATCTTTACCTGTGCTGGTATTACATTCATTTCCTCTGTTCTGATTGTCTTTGTCTCTTATGTGTATATTATTTCTGCCATTCTGAGGATCCGCTCAGCTGAGGGGAGGCGCAAGGCTTTCTCCACATGTGGCTCCCACATGCTGGCGGTCACCATATTCTATGGGACCCTGATCTTCATGTACTTACAGCCAAGCTCTCACCATTCCCTGGACACAGATAAGATGGCCTCTGTCTTCTACACAGTGATCATTCCTATGCTGAACCCCTTGATCTACAGCCTTCGGAACAAGGAGGTAAAAAACGCCCTGAAGAAAGCCACCATCAGTAGAAAGAAACCGGACTTCTGTGTTCCTGAAGTTTAAAAAATGGTTTGGCTCTACAAAAGTGTCTTATCCTTCATGATCTGTTTTCTCCTCTAGTAATCACACTAGCAGATATCTTATTCTCAGCTGGTTCTCAATAAAGATTTGTTCTCTGCAAAATGAAATCATTCTCCAAATTCTTTGTAAGCAAGTTTGGCTTAAAATAATAATTTGTGTTTAGCAAGCATCATAAGAATTTACACTGTGTTATTTCTCAAGTGAAAAAAATTGCATATTAAAATTCCATGATCTCATCTGTTAGTTACATAACTAGTTGCGGGCCAAGAAGATACAAAGTGAAGGCTCTTGGAACACCAAGTTTAGGCTTATAAGAGTATTTAAATAATATATTTATGAATGCTTTAATAACATATTTCCGATTAAATGCCAAGAGAACACTGTAAACTAATGGTGTCACCAGGAGTGATTCTTCGTCCAGGGAACACTGGGCAATGTCTGCAAACAGTATTGATTTTCATCATGACAAGGCGTGTAAAGGACAACCTTTGCTATCTAGAGGGTTGAGGCCAGGGTGTTGCTGTTTAACCTACCAGGCACAGGAGAACCTCTCACACAGAAGCTTATCCAGCCCAAAATGGTAGCAGTGTCAAGGTCGAGAAAGCCTGCCCTCAACAGTTGTTTCCTAAACAATTATTGAGGCAATAATCTCATTCTAAAGGGGAAGTTGTAACTGTACTGTTCCTCAGAACCAGAGACAATGTTAATTGATCCCCAGCCTGCCTTGGGGTCCCTGTAGGTTCTGGTGATCTTACTTGCATCAAACTCCTAAGTGTGATCCCTGGAGATAGAGTCTCTGACAAAACCTAGCAGTTTGTTGCTGCCAAAACACATTTGCAGAAGAAGTAGGAATGCCAACTACTCAGGTAGATTCATAGGCTGTATTTTAAAGTTGGGATCAAGTTAGACTTTTTATAAAAAAATAATTAGAAGAGAATGAATGTTTTTAATAAAACATTTTAAGTTGTATTTTCTGAAAATAGAGTAAGGAGTGTTTTTTCTAATGTTATTTCTCTCTCTCTCTCTCTCTCTATATATATACACACACACACATATGTATATATATGATATTATATAAAATATAGCTCTTATTAGTTTGAAATGAAAATAAGACTTGAGCTCTCCAAGATAGAATCTATTATACTGTTTGGATAAGTTAAGCACCAAATTTACTAGATTATAATCTATACCAAAACTCTTCTCATTTTTGCAAAAGCTAATAATTGTACTTATGAAGAGAAGTGAAAATATTGAAACCAAGTCATCAATGTGTCCCTTAACAAATTGAAGTAAAGGACATTAATTATGAGCAAAGGGAATGAATATTAAAAGACTATTACAAAAATTAATCTTTAACTCTCCATCACCAAGCATCTACAAAAGGCTGTATTAGGAAATGTATGAAAAGTCATGACTTATGCCCATGAAGTCTACATTCTATCAAGAGAAGAAATGTGGAAACAGATGGTTGCTGTAAGTGTGAAATGTTATGGAAATGAGTTATGTGTAAAACATTTCTTGAACACAAGGAAGAAAACTGTTAGATATCAGAGCCTGGGAATTAGAAATGAGGGAGGTTTTTATAGGAGAGGTGGGATTTCAGTAGGCCTTGAAGGATAATTAGTTTTCCCTTCAACTCTTCATTCTCCACACAACCTGTTATGGTAGAGATGAGAAGAGAAACAAGCACATATGAAAGGAGGGAAATGTATACGGGCATGTAGCAGTCAGAGGCTGCAAAACAATTGTTCTGATTAGATTACTGAGTGTTGGTGGTGGCAGAAGAGAAGAGATGTGAGTATAATTTAAATACAAAAATTATATTCAATATGTTATAATTTTTAAAAAGAAATATTTGGGTTAGATGGTAAAAGGACGTGCACAATGAGCTTTCAAGTTATTTGCACACGTGTGCCTCAAGATCAGCGGAGATAAATTGCTGAAGATCTTAGAGCTGCCGAGCAGGGAGGCTTCTCCCGGTGTCTTGGGACTTGGAAACCAAACTTCCAGTCAAGTTGTTGCTTGTTTGTTTCAAAATGAATTTTAAGTACTTGAGGGATCACAGTTTGGTCTTTTAAAATCTTTAATGTCCTACCTATCACAGGGTGGTAATCGGCAGCAATGATCAGTGTTAGTGTATTCATTGTCTTCAGATAAATGCCCAGAAGTGGAATTGCCAGATCACATGGTAGTTAAGTTCTCCATTTGTGTGAGGAAACTCCATACTGTTTTCTTTACTGTTTGTAGCAATTTACATTCCATCAATAGTGTGCATGTTCTTTTTTCTCTATATTCTTGCCAACCCCTGTTATTTCTTGTCTTTTTGATAATAGCTCTTCTAACAGGTGTGAGGAGATATCTCATTGTGGCTTTGATTTTCATTTCCCTGATGACTAGTGATGACCAGTGACCATCTTTTCATGTGCCTATTAGCCATCTGTATGTTTTCTTTGGAAACATGTCTAGTATCTAGATCTTCTGCCCATTTGTTAATTGAATTATTTAGGTGCTTTTTCTTTTGCTATTGAGTTGTATGAGTTTTTTATATATTTTGGTGGATATCAAATCTTTATCATATAAGTGATTTAAAAATATTGTCTCTCATATGACAGGTTGCATGAGAACTTTTTGAGATTACCTGAGTAAGAGATGCTGCATATAAAGATGGGGAATATTAGTTATTTTATCTGTCCTATATACCAAGTCATGTCCATTGTGTACAAAGCAAGTTATTATTAGTTTCTGCAAAATTGCATTTAATATTTCATATGGAGAAAGAGAAAGGTGACAATGACATTATAAATTTAGTAACAGAATCTTTATTTCTTATGTATTATTATCCTGTCCTAAACTAAAGCTTACATTAATGGTCATATCCCATTTATGAACAATAGTTCAAAAGACATGAAAACATATGAAGAGATTTCATTTAAAATAATATAGTCTAGAAATAAAAATTAATGTAAAACATAATCCAAAACTATATGTTTTTAAATAAATGACAAATTGGTAGGAGTCATATATATATATCCATATAAATCTATTAGAAAGCAGGTCTCACTTTTATTTCAATTAAGCAAATGTTTTTAAAATGTGCTGATCTTCATTGCTTTTCATCAGGTAAGCTGCTGATTTACATATAGAGATATCTGTGAAATATTATAACAAGAAGCATTTGTAGAAATTTAGGCATGAGGGGACAGAATAAACTGGGCATGTTGAGATTATAGTGGCTGGTGGGCTCCTGCATCAGAAATACACAAGGTTGAACTCCAGCTGTGCTGCAGACTCCCTGGCTGAGCTCACTCCAGGACTTATCCTCTCAGACACAGCTCTCCCTCATCTGTAAAATGGACATAGTAAGCCAGGAAATAAATAAACACCTATAAAACATGTTACTGTGTTTTTCACAAAGTTATCCTTTTTGAGTATTTGCATTATGCACACAATTAAGAGGATTCTGTGGCAACCAAAAACGGTGAGCTCTCCACAGTAAGGAATGAGCGTAGAACAGACAGACAACATTCTGCATCTGTCGGCTCGGCTGCAACGTGGGGTTTATAAAACGGGCACAGTGACGGATTTGTCAGAACACTGTCACTACAGAAGATTCATTTTTCCTTTGAGTTATTAATGTTAAGACTTTTAAAATACCAATTATAGTTTCCAAGTTTTGATAAATTAGTATTAAATTTTAAATAATGTAATGTTCAAGAGCTTGGAAAAGAGAGCCAGTCTGGACTAAATCTTACCATACAGCTCAACTTTATAAATGCAGTTGATGTGGGTGAAAGAAACAAGTCTTTCTTCTAAAATATGTATTTTTGCCCTTGTCTCATCCCAGAGTCCAAGTATACTACTAATCACTTTAATATTAGTATTTTCACATTAATAATACCATTGATTTTCAGTATGCTGAGATTTAAAAAAAGTATTAAGGTTGAAAGGTTAATTTAATTAACATGGATTCTCCTCTCTCCATCCAGACACAATGAAATCCATGGCCCAGATCAACTGCACTCAGGTTAAGGAGTTTATTCTCATGGGCCTCACAGATCGTCAGGACTTGAAGATGCCTCTCTTTGTGGTTTTCTTAACTATCTACCTCTTCACAGTCGTGGGCAACCTGGGTTTGATCCTAGTCATTAGAACAGATGCAAGACTCAACACACCAATGTATTTCTTCCTTAGCAACCTGGCTTTTGTCGATTTTTGTTATACGTCAGTCATTACACCCAAAATGCTTGGGAACTTCTTGTACAAACAAAATGTCATCTCCTTCAATGCCTGTGCTGCTCAGTTAGGCTGTTTCCTGGCATTTATGACAGCTGAATGCTTGCTGCTCGCTTCCATGGCCTATGACCGATATGTGGCCATTTGTAACCCCCTCCTCTACATGGTCGTAATGTCTCCAGGGATCTGTATTCAGCTGGTGGCTGTCCCTTATAGTTACAGCTTCCTGGTTGCACTGTTTCATGCTATCCTCACCTTTCGTCTCTCCTATTGCCATTCTAATGTCATCAATCATTTCTACTGTGATGACATGCCCCTCCTCAGGCTAACTTGCTCAGACACTCATTCCAAACAGCTATGGATCTTTGTCTGTGCTGGTATCATGTTCATTTCTTCTCTTCTGACTGTTTTTGTCTCTTATGTGTATATTATTTCTGCCATTCTGAGGATCCGCTCAGCTGAGGGCAGGCGCAAGGCTTTCTCCACATGCGGCTCCCACATGCTGGCGGTCACCATATTCTATGGGACCCTGATCTTCATGTACTTACAGCCAAGCTCTCACCATTCCCTGGACACAGATAAGATGGCCTCTGTCTTCTACACAGTGATCATTCCTATGCTGAACCCCTTGATCTACAGCCTTCGGAACAAGGAAGTGAAAGACGCCCTGAAGAAAGTCGTCATCAGTAGAAACAAGGCTTTACTGTTCATGAAATTAAGAAAGTGACTTACGCAAGTAAAAAGGTTTTCTGTTTGTGGTCTAATGTTTTTACTATCAGAAAATACCAGAATGTCTAGTCTTTTAAAAAAAAATTGGGGGCTTACATTGGTTAATAAGATTATATATGTTTCAAGTGTATATTTCTATGATACATAATCTTCATATTGCCTTGTGTGTCCACCACCCAAAGTCAAATCTTCTTCCATCACCATAGATTTGACCCCCTCTGCCCTCTACGCTCTCACCACCCTTCCCTCTGGTAAGGACCATATTGTTGTCTGTGTCTATGAGTTTTTGTTTGTTTTTCTTGTTTGTTCATTTGTTGCATTTTTATATCCCACATATAAGTAAAATCAGATGGTTCTTAACTTTTTCTGTCTGACTTATTTAACTTAACATGATATTCTCAAGGTCCATCCATGTTGTTGCAAATGGCAGTATATAAGATCAGTGCTAAAAAGGTCCAGCCATTTTTAATAAAATGAGAATGGTTTGTGCAACATCGATGTAACCTGGCAACCAAGGACAGTGGACTGGAATGCACCTGTGTGAACACTGATGACTTCACTGTACTGGTCAGTGGGGGTGGTAGGTGTCATTGAGTGAGCATGTGTACTGGGTGGCCATCACATTCAAAATTACTGAGCAAATACAGCAATGACTCTGCATAAAATTTCATGTTAAGCTTGAACATTCCTCTGTGGAAACTGCATAATTTTGAAGTCCACAGCTATGGGCCCCTGGTGATTGGCAGCTTCTTCATGACAATGCGTCCACTCATGCATCACGTTTCCTACAGTTTTGTGGCAAAATGTCAAATCACTCAGTCAACACAACCCCCTTACAGCTCAGATTTGATGCCCTCTGATTTCTGGCTTTTCCCAAAACTGAAATCACCTTTGAAAGGGAAGAAGTTTCAACCATTGATGAGACTCAGGAAAATATAATGGGGCATCGAATGATGATTGAAAGAACTCTGTGAGGTCCCAAGGTACGTGTTTTGAAGGGGACTGAGGTGTCATTATCCTATGTATAATGTTTATTGTATCATGGATCTTCTTCAATGAATGTCTCTGCTTTTCAAATTATATGGCTGGATAGCCTCTGGACAGACATTACATATATATATATATATATATATATCATATCTCTTGTATCCAATCATCTTTCAAAAAACATTTTTGTTGTTTTCATGTCCTGGTCTAATCTTAATATTCTGTAAAGATGTTCATTTAGAATAAAATTTCTAAAAGTAACAGTAACCATAAGAATTTACCACCATAATCTCATTTTTCAAATGTAAAATGTATTAAAAATAACAAAGTCTTAAGTTCATAAGAATGTATGCCAATTTCCTAATTTCTCAAATGAAAGAGTGCATAGAAAGCCATTACCTGAATATATAATTAGTTACGGACAGAACAGGGACCAATGTTCAGACTCTTCACTCCTCCAAAACCCTAAATTCAAATCCTCTGGTTGCATCAACAATATCCCAGACTATGCAAAAATGCATAGTCTGAATTTTTTTCTGATTTGTTCATTTCTTGAAAAAAAAATAAAACTTTTTCTTATTTATACAAGTAATAAATTGTCTTCATTAAAGAGAATAGTGCTATATCATAACTTTATTTATATCATTAATTTAACATGTTTTTCTACTTACCTGAAAGTCTGGTATGGTCTCAAAAGACTCTTTGAGAGAACTGCCTTTTTTAATACCTATGAGACTTCATTATGTGTTTTTCAGTTATCTTCAAAAAAATAACAATAATCTAATTCAAGAATAGAATCCCAGGAGGACATCATTCATTCTAAACAAATATAATCAAAATAATTGAAACATTAGACCATTTTTCCAGTGACAAGGATCATATGCAGTTATACTGGGCAAACCTTGGGTAAGTTGGTGATTGTTGATTCACTTACAGCTTATAACACAATGAGCCCAGCAGACACCTCAGCCTAGTGAAAAAAAAAAACACATGCTTCTTGTCACAGAATGGCTTTAGAGTATATGTGGGCTCTCATGAATTTATCGATTAAATAAAATCTTCCTGAGTTGGAAGTCCTTTTAAAGATTGAACAATAGGGGAAAAGGTAATAGTAAAGTATAAGCATTTGCATGTTATCTTTTTTCTTTCCATAAGCTTAAAGACCTGAGTTCTCATCCCAACTCTACTAATGAACTTGAAGGAGCAATTGATAAATGAGAATTACAACACACAACTGATAACTGTGATAGAGTTATAGCTATGGAAATTTGAACATATTTTTCAAATAAATGCAATGATAACTTTATAATTTTTAATCACATAGAAATGGTTTTGAGTTTATGATTCATTCATACCATTTAATGATTTTTTTTAATCTAAGGGTCATACGTATGCTTAATGACAAAAGACTAGAAATATGCTATGCCTAGATAGATATTACATTCAAATAAATATATTTCTTTAAGAAATTCTTAAATCATGGTCCACTTTGATTTTCCTATATATTTTGATGGATCGTAGAGACACAGGGCTAGTCTGATCCACAGGTCTCAATGTTTCTTTCCTCATTTTTTTATTTAAACACATTTACCTCCCATTTGAAGATTTCAGTTGCTCTTATTTTATCACAAAGCTCTTGTAGCAAATTTTGAGTCAGTATTCCATATACCAAAAACTATAATTAAATCAAGGGAATTCATAACCTCTCAGCAGGTTGGTGCATGCACTGTGTCACAGCTGTTGTACTAAAGAGTGTGGATTCCTTGGAGTTTAACTTTAATGTGAACCCTGGGTCTAACATTTGCTACATCAGATCTCAGACGGTTTATTCCATTGATGCATGCCTTGGTTTCTATAGTTACTTGGTTTCTATATGAAGATAAAAAAAGAATATCAGCTGCTAAATTTATTGTTATAGGATTAAAACAGAAAATGGATAAAATGTTTAAGAGCAAAAGGTATTTTAAAATGATAATTGTTATATTTATGCTAGTTTTGAAATGTTGAACATTTAGAAAACTATATGCAGAGCCCATGGACACAAACAATAGCGTGGTGAAGTCCAGGGGAGGGGGAAGTGCGGGCTGGGTAGAAGGGGGCAGAGGAGCAGGGGAAATGGGAGACATCTGTAATAGCTATAACTAAAGAGTTAAAGAGTTTAGCTATAATTGGTAGGCTTAGGTGACTGATTCGTGTGGAGAGTTGTTATTCCAAAATTGTGTAGCTTTTGAATAAAGACTCCTTTGCTTTATCAACAAACCTTTGCCTCTGGAATTTTGCCCAGAGGGTGGTGGTGGGCAGCAAGACGCCACTTGTTGTTATGTAACAAAATGATGTCTCTTTCATCATTTACAGTTGTTTTACAATCTAAAAAAAATTATTCACTGGTGCATATTTTGCCAAAAGACATAGCTAGAAAATCTACAATCTTATTTTTCCTTAATATCAATATTATATGTGAATTTAAAATAATAAAAAATGGAGATGAGAAAGAAGAAAATAAATTGATTATAACAAATAGTATGCCTAAAGTAGTGTTAATGTTTTTATTAAGTTTATTAGTGATTTTGATTAATAAGAGTATATTGGTTTCAAGTGTACAATTTTATGATGCTTTATCTGTATATGGCATTGTGTTCCCACCACCCCAAGTAAAATCTTCTTCTGTCAACATATATTGTATTTGACCCCCTTTACCATTAACTACCCCCCAAATTCCTTCTCCCTGGCAACCACCACACTTGTCTGAGTCTATGAGTTTTTATTTATTTTTCTTGTTTGTTTATTTGTTTGTTACTTTCAGTTTATATCCCACATGTGAGTTAAATCATTTGTTTTTTTTTTTTTTACTTTTTCTGTCTAACTGGTTTCATTTATCATGATATTCTCAAGGTCCATCCATGTTGTCACAAATGTCATTGTTTCATCTTTTCTTAGGGCTGAGTAGTATTGTGTATATGCACCATATCCTCTTTATCCAATCATCTAGTGAAGGATACTTCAGTTGTTCCCATGTCTTAGCCACTATGAATAATGCTGCAGTGAACATTGGGGTGTATATATCTCTGTGAATAAATGTTTTCAAAATTTTTGGAAGAGGGGTTACTGGGTTATATGATAACTCTATTCTTAATTTTTTTGAGGCACCCCTGGCTGTACGAGTTTGCATTCTTGCCAGCAGTGAATGAGGGTCCCGTTAGGCCCGCCCACAAGCTCTCCAACGTATATTACTTATCTTCTTGATAATAGGCATTCTAACAGGTGTGAGGTGGTATTGCATTGTACTTTTGACTTGTATCTCCCTATAGCTAGAGAAGTTGAGCATCTTTTCATATATTAGTTAGCCATTAATATGTCTTCATGGGAAAAATGCTTGTTCAGGTCCTCTGCCCATTTTAATTGGATTGTTTGTTTGTTTGTTTGGTGTTGAGTTGTATGAGTTCTTTATATATTTTGGATATTAACTCCTCGTTAAAGCCGTTTACTGTGACTTTTATTTTATATCTTCCACACCTAATTTTTGTAATTTTTAATGTTCTTAAGAAATGATGAAATTATAATTTTATGAGATAAACTTATGGTTTAAGAAATAATTTTTATATGTGCTATCCAAACTACTTACATTTTTCCTGTTTTTTTTCCTTTATATTTAAAGAAAAGTACAACATAGGCTGTTGTATTGATTGTAAAATTTTAATTGATCCCTTTTTCTTATTTTTACAGTGAATTTCCTATCTTGGAATTTCTGCCTGGACCAAATCCTTTCCCACTGAAATCATAAGTAACATCTACACATAGTTCAGAGGGCCTATTAGGAGTCTGTTTTGAGTGAATTTAACATAACAGAGCACTGTCTCACATTTAATTGATTATATCTTAATAGAGTCAAGATTATTCAGAGCTTGTGCTCCAGAGGCATTTATTGAAGAATTGTTTTTTGGGGTTTTTTTTAATGGCAAAAGGCAATCACTCAGTAGTCACTGAGTTTATCCTCTTGGGCCTAACAGATAATCCAGAGCTTCAAGCCATTCTCTTTTGTGTATTCTTACTGATTTACATAGTTACTGCCTTGGGTAATCTGGGTTTGATTGTGCTAATTCAGGTCAGTCCTCAGCTTCACACACCTATGTATTTTTTCCTCTGTCATCTAGCTTTTGTTGATTTCTATGGTACCTCCGCCATCACACCAAACACCCTTGTGAACTCCTTACGTGAAATTAAAAGTATGTCATTTTATGCATGTGCCACTCAAGTATGTTGCTTTATCACATTTTCAGTTTGGGAATTGTTCATGCTCTCTGTTATGGCATATGATCGGTATGTGGCCATCTGCAACCCTTTACTTTATATAGTTCTCATGCCTAGGAAACTCTGCATTCAAATGGTCACTAGCTCTTATATTTATGGATTCACTGTGGGACTCATACAAGCAGTGGTTACATTCCACATGTCTTTCTGTGACTCTAATGTGGTCAACCAGTTTTACTGTGATGACGTTCCTTTGATTGCTCTGGCCTGTTCTGATACCCAGGTCAAAGAGCTGATGTTGTTAATTATTGCTGGGTTCAATATTTTCTGTTCTCTTACCGTTGTTCTTGTATCCTATGTATTCATTCTCTTTGCCATTATAAGGATCCGTTCTGCTGTAGGAAGACAGAAAGCCTTTTCTACCTGTGCTTCTCACCTGTTTTCTATTACTATATATTATGGGACCCTCAGTTTTATGTACCTTCAGCCCAAGTCAAGCCACTCACTAGATAAAGACAAATTGACCTCAGTGTTCTATGCAGTGGTGATTCCCATGCTAAACCCATTGATCTACAGCTTGAGGAATCAGGAGGTAAAAAATGCTGTGAAAAAAATTATTGAAAAAGTATGTTCTAGTAATTAATAATGAGTTATGTTGTAACTAAAGAAATTCTGGATATGAAGTTAGGAAATTTTAAATCAAGGCTTGTACAGTGATATAGGGCCATTAGGTACAGGAATCTTCATCCTCAGGGACTTTAGTTTCCTGATCTATTTTTCCTTGAAAATAGGTATTTCATCACTTTTGCTTACACATAGTAGATATTTCATCATTATTGGCTTAATTTTTGAATTGTAAAAGAGATAAAATTATCAGCTCTTTTAACCATGAGATGTTTCCACAATGGAGATAAAAATGAAAAACCTTAAAATTATAACTTCATCTTATTTCACTGTGATTTTGAGAATTTTAAGTTTTCTTGAACTACATAAATAATAACGCAAATATCAGGTAAGATTTTCTTCCATAGTTGAACAGGGGAGAAAAATAACAAGGTGCTTGGTTGACAAGTTTTGACTTTAAAACAAGGAAAGTGACCTTACTTTTCACTTTACAACATCCTTATTAATGTGGTTGAACATTTCTTAAAAGAAATGTTTACTTCATTTGCACTTCACTTAGAACTGTTTTTGGTTTACAACAAAACTGACAGGGAAGCAGAGATTTGTCATATACCCCCTACTAACACACATGCACAGTCTCCCCATTATCAACATTATTTACCAGAATATGGTATATTTGTTGCAATTGATAAACCTATAGTGACACACCTTAATCACCCAAGTTTACCTAAGGGTTCACTCATGTTGTACATCATTTGAGTCTGAAAAAAATGTATATTGACAAGTCCATTATTGTAATACTATTCAGAGCACTTTTTACTGCCCTAAAAATCCTCTGTGTTCTGTCTATTCATCTCTCCCCTACCACCCTCGGCCCCAGCAACCACTGATCCTTTTATTGTGTCCATGGTTTTACCTTTTCTAGAATATCATAGAGCTGGATTTACACAATAAGTAGCTTTTGCTTTTACTAAGTAATGTTCATTTAAACTTCCTCCATGTCTTTTCATAGCTTAATAGCTCATTTCTTTTTTTGCACTGAATAATATTCCATTGTCTGGACGTACTACAGTTATTTACCTCTTCACCTACTGAAGAATATCTTTGTTGCTTCCAAGTTTTGACAATTATGTATAAAGCTCCTATGATTGCCCATGGGCAGATTTTTGTGTGGATATATTTTCAACTCATTTAGAACACAATTGCCATATTGTATGGTAAGAATATGTTTATTTCTGTAAGGAAGTGTCAAACTGTCTTGGCTGAACATTTTAACATGATCATTCAAGCACTACCCCTTCTAGACTTTCCTCACATGCAGCCAGCACTTTAGCTATACTGATGCAAGTTCTTAAAATGCCCTGTGAATTTCTGTGTTCCAGATATATTTTCCCTGGAACCATTGTGCATTGGCACCCTTAACTTCTTACAATAATCGGAGTTGATTACCTTATCCAGCACACTAACTCACTCCTTGCCTACTGATCCACTGGTATGAAGTACTCACAGATTTTATACCTTCAGGCCACAATTTCTCCATCTGAAGTAGAAATTCAAATGTTCTACCCACTGCAACAGTTAGCTTTTACCACTGTCCTTCATGGCCACCTCTTAGTGGGACCATAATGAAACAAAAATCCCATTCTGACTATTTTGTGCACAATGTGGTAGTCCTTCTTTGCACTAGGCCCAAATCTTGCTGGGAATTTTTTCAGAGTAGCCTATGAAACCACAGCACCCATTGTCAGAAAGAAATCTGAGAAACAGAGATAAATGATATAAGAATCTGGGCTACTTGTTCATGTAATTTGTTAATGCAATTTCAACCAGATTGTAAATAAATCACTTTCATTTCCAATGGATTGCTATTGTGCCAACCTGAAATTATGAGCTGGAAGATTTTTAACATCTAACACATGATGGAAAACTGATGTTAAATTTTCATTTGGTTTCTTTTTTCTACTAAGGCATGGTAGAATATGGAAAGCTTTTTTATTTCATCAGAAAGTCTGCCTTTGCTCCAAGGTCTGTGTGGTAATGTAGATTTGGACACTCTAAAGGCTCAGACATTATTCTTTTTCAATACGGATATCTCCAATGGCACTGGATCACTTGCAGAACTTCCTCTTTCTCTAGAACTGAATCAAATCAGGGAGTCTGCTGAAATGTTCAATAAAGGCTCAGAGCTATAGGCCCAAGCATAGTATATGTGACCTGGTAAGCCCAAATTATTCCAAAAAGTACCATACATGTTTCTTGGTTATGGTAAATTTGTGGCACAAAATGTGTCCTTTGTTTTGGAGATGTGCGAAGAGTACTATTTATTTAACTTAAAGCAAATGTACAGAAGAAATCACAGGACACTGAATCTTTGTGGGGATTTCTCTGTCCTGACTTCTGACTCCTATATGTTACCAAGGCATCAAGGGATTTTGCCATTCACAAGTCATCAAGGACACTTAGCAACATTCTAGAAGTGTAGTGAACCTACATGTTTTATAAAATATCAATGTGATGAGAATCTTAAAATCAACAAGAAAAAACACAACTCGTTACATATAAGGGTATTCCCATAAGACTGTCAGCTGACTTTTCAACAGAGACTTTGCAGGCCAGAAAGGAGTGGCATGATACATTCAACACGATGAAAGAAGAAAACCTACAAACAAGAATACTGTAACTAGCAAGCTTATCATTCAGAATTGAAGGAGAGATCAAGATTTTCTCAGACAAGCAACAGTTAAATGAGTTCATCACCACTAAACCATCATTACAAGAAATGTTAAAGGGAATTGTTTAAGTGGAAAAGAAAAAAACCAACATGAGAAATAAGAAAATAAATGAAAAAATATCTCACCAGTAAAAGCAAACATATAATAAAGATAATAGACCAACCACTTATAAATGTAGTATGAAAACAATTAAAATGGCAATAAACACACACCTATCGATAATTACTTCAAATAGAAGTTGACTATGTACTCCATTGAAAAAAACATAGAATGACTGAATGTATAGAAAAAAAAAAAAACAAGACCCCTACATATACTGCCTACAGGAGACTCCAGACTGAAAGACACACAGAGACTGAAATAAAGGGATGGAAAAGATATTTCATGAAAATGGAAATGAAAAAAAGGAGAGAACTGGGATAGCAATACTTATATCAGACAAAAAGACTTTAAAACAAAGGCTTTATAAAAAGAGACAAACAAGGACCCAGTGATTCTTTTCTTCAGATAAGCCCCCAAAAGTGGAACAATTCAAAAATATATATGTACTTCTATGTTTACTGAAGCATTATTTACAGTAGCCAAATTATTGAAGCAACCTAAGTATGCATCACTAGAAGAATGGGTAAAGAAAGAGTGGAATATTATACAGCCATGAAAAAGAAATAGATCTTGCCATATGTAACAACATGGATAAACTTAAAGGGTATTATGCTAAGTGAAATTAAGCCAAAGAAAGGAAAATGTTGCATCATTTCACTTATGTGTGTAATCTAAAAAAAAATGAACAAATAAACTGACCCAAACAGAAAAATTGAAAATTGCCAATGGGTTGGGCGGTACAAGTATGGGCAAAAAGGTTAAGGGAATTAAGAGCTACAAACTTATAAATAAGTCATGGGGATGTAAATTACAACATAGAGAATATTAATAATAGCAATAATATCATAGTAACTTTGTGTGGTGACAGATAGATGGTGGACTTTTTATGGTGATCACTTTATGAAGTATATGTGTGAAATCCCACTATATTCTACACCTGCAACTAACATAATACTGTATGTCAACTATGTTTGAATTCAGAAGAGCTTTAGACATTTCAGAATAAAAATTAGACATGAAGCTAAAAAATATATAAAGATGACTAAAGCCCACATTTACAAAAATTTCATCTTCATTGAGGTATAATTGCAAATAAAAACTGTGTATATTTAAGGTATGTTACCTGATGTTTTTATTTAAGAAAACATCATGAAATAATTGCCACAATCAGACTAATTAATATATCCATCACCTTACATAATTACAGCTTTCTTTCTTTCTTTTTAATATTTTTTTAGTTTTTTGTTACAGTTGACATGCAATGTTATATTAGTTTCATGTGTACCACATAGTGATTAGATATTTATATAACCTATGAAATGATCACTCCAATAAGTCTAGTATCCATCTGACTCCTTCCTTCCTTCCTTCCTTCCTCCCTTCCTTTCATCCTTTATGGTAAAAACACTTTATATCTACCTTCTTAGAAAATTTCAAGTATACCAAATATTATTGTAGACTAGAGTCACATTGCTGCACATTATATCTCCAGTTACTATCATTAGCATAATGAAACTTTGTATCCTTTGACTAACATCCGCCTATTTCCTTGTCCCCACCCCCAGTCTCTGGAATCTACCATTCCACTGTTTCTAAGACTTCAGCTGCATTCAATTATACATTTAAGTGAGATCACGTAGTATTGTCCTAATGTTTCTGACTTATTTGACTTATCATAATGTCCTCCAGGCCAGTGGACAACACTTTGACAGAGAAGACTTCATGTATGCCCCAGGAAGTCTGAGATTATTTTTCTTCTTGTTTTTTTACTTACTTATTTTTGCATAGGGAAACTAAGGTTAGGGAAATTAACATAGAGAATAAAACATCTGATGTTAAATTTGGGAAATAATTATTGTAAGACTTTTTTTACTTAGGTGAGGCTATTATCCATTGGTAAATAGAACAAAACAAAACAAAACAAAATCTTCTGATTTTAAGAAAATGATAGGTCAGTTCATACTCCTAAATGTAATGATTATAAAGCAACTACACTTTATTGATCTTATTTATCATATATATTATTCTCAAGTGAAATAATTATTGTGAATCCCTTTACCTACATTCAAATACTTGTCTAGTTATCACCCTTAAGGACTCTGACCTTGTGACATGCTTTATCAAACAGAATGTTCAAAAGTGATGTTACATTGTACAGCCTTGAAGGTTATATGTTTTTCCTCCATATGAATGTTTTTTCTCCATAGGAATATTAAACATTTTTACCCACTCTCCATGCTGTTGGAAGCACAAGGTAGACACATAGAAATGTCCCATTGGATTAAAAAGCAAAGCACTCCAGGAGACAGCCACACAAAGTGCCAGCCATGCGAGTGAGGTGATGTTGGTCCATAGGACCATCCTGCCACCCCAGCCACTACCATGTGGACAAGGATGCCCTGCTTAGCCCACAGAGTCATAAGATATAACAAATTATTGTTGCTCAGGCCACTGAAGTCTGGGGTGGTTCTTACACAACATATAGTTAAAACAACAATAATCACAGAATAAATTACATATTTTTTTATTTTTTTGACTTTAGGAAAATATCTCAATGCTATTACCTTTTATTTTTTCTTATCAGAAGCAATCCTGAAAATAGATTTTATGATTTTGACAGAAGAAAAAAATTAAAATATCTTTCTAAAATATTTGATGAATGTATTCTCAGGAGCCCATAGCTGTATACAGACTTTCTTGAATTTCTTCCAAGTCTCCAAAGGAAACTACACTCAGTATAACTATTATAGATTAGTTAGAAATGAAAATGCAAAATAAATACAGTGGCTTCTTTGCAATTTATATTTAAGATATTTTTATTGTTGTTGTTTTTAATTCTGTTAAGCAGAATAGCATTATAAAACTCCAAATAGTGTTTCTAGGGTAAAATATCTGCACTCAGTAACACTTGATTTTTTTTGGAAAAATAAGGAACTGTATACACATTTTATATCTATGTTTTTATTTATCATTCTATGCATTGGTGTGTGTGGAATGGGGATAAATATGTTTTGTTAGAGAGTTTAAAAAGTGATTTGCATACTTTTAAATGTTTCCCAACAGACTTTAGGAAACAAAATAAAGTTTAAATTATTTTCCTCTTTGAACAGAACTTTCCAACAATAGTTTCCTGAGTTTGAGCTAAAAGAATAAAGGACACATAGACAAAGCCAAAGGGGATAGGATCAAGGAGAGGTGGGGATGAGTGAGGTGGACAAGGGTGGAGGGGTGGAAATGAAGACAACTATACCTGAACAACAATAAAAATAAAAAAATAAATACACTTTCAGGTTGATAAGAACTTTCTGGCTTTCTAATTTGCCTGAATCTCAAAAAATTATTACATTTCAAATATACAATTAGATCTTTGGTGCCATCTAAATCATTACTTGCAGCCTGCAAAGTACAATAGCAAGTTAATTCACTTTGATCTAATGCATACCGCAGTCTCTTACTAAAATTCAAAGCAAAATGAACTCTATGCTAAAACATAAAATGTAAATAAAAATAGTTCAATATTTTTGACTTGCTTTTTCATGAGGTAAAATAATTTTTGCTTTTAGCAACTAATTCTTTATTGCCCTTGTGTTCACTACAGAGATCTAAACTTTCAAGTGATGGCTCCTTACCTGTTAAGCAAATTGGGTCCCAAAAGATTAACTGTAACATAATTGTTCATGTTTGTGAGACCTCATTGCATTTTTTTTTGTTAGAAACTCTTTAAAGTGATGTAATACAAAGAAAACGTTCTAGAGGAGCCAACAAATACTACAAAACAAACAACATTTAAGTAATGTTAAGTATTATTGGTATTAGCACAGTATGGACAGGTTTTGCTGTGGATCACTCAAAGGCGGCATGTAGTGGAGGAAAATCGAGGTAGCTGAGGTAGTAAAAAAAGGGTTTAGAGTAAAACTTTGCATTCATTTGTTCCGTTATTCTACTAGTATATTTGGAGCATCAAATTACTAAGTCCTGCTAGATATTGTTAAAAAAAATGAGAAAACAGAACTATATCTGCTTACCAAGATTTTTAAATTTAGAGTAGGTCACAAACAAATTAACAGGTGAATAAATAGTTGGATGTAACATGGTGAGAGGTAATGAAAAACCTCTAGAAGGAAGTAAAATTTCACCTGACTTCTGAGGGATAAATAGAATTATAGTTGCCAACTGGGAGGGGGAGATACAGGGAGGGGTATTCTGTCCTGACTACATACAAAATCTGTAATAACATCTGAGAAACTGGTAGCATGCAACATGACTGAAGTATGGCAATTACATGAAGAATGTTGGAGGAGGTGAGGCTGATTTGCAAAGACGGGTTTGCTTCTCATAGGTTGGGTTAACCATGCTAAGAATTTTGGCCTCTATTCTAAGGTAAGTGAGAAACAACAAGATAAGACTACCTGTTTAAAAGTACACTCAAAGTGTGATACACACAGAAAGGGTGGTGAGACTGGTGGCTAAGATAAATATTACAGCGCAAGAATCCAGAAAAATGTGAAAGAAGGCTAAACAAATAAAAGAGTACAGAATGTGTTAGAACTAGACAGATCTTAAAAAAATAGGTTAAATAATTAGTAGCATTTAATAATTATTTGATTATTGGTGGAAGTTAGATACATGAAAAATGTTTTCTTCTTATTATTAAATTTACTGGGCTGATGTTGGTTAATAAGATTATACAGGTTTCCAGTGTACATTTCTAGGACACATGATCTTTATATTGCATTGTGTGCCCACTGTCCAACATCTTTCATCACCAGATAGTTTACCACCTTTACCCTTTACTACTTCCCCCACAACCCCCTTGCCTCTCGTACCCACCACACAGTCGTCTCTGTCTAGGATTATTTTTTTGTTTTTCTTGGTTGTTTATTTGTTGCTTTTAGCTTTACATTCCATATATGAGTGAAATCAGATGGTTCTGAACATTTAGCATGATATTCTCAAGATCTATCCACACCGTCACAAAAGACAGTATTCAATCTTTTCTAATAACTGAGTACCATTTCACTGTATATATGTACCACATCTTTATCCAAACATCTATCAAAGGATACTTCAGTTGTCTTCATGTCTTAGCCATGATGAATAATGCAGCAGTGAACATAAGGGTGCATATGTCTTTGCAAATAAATGTTTTAATTTTTTTTAGGTAGATAACCAGAAGAGGGTTGCTGGATCCTGTGGTAACTCTATTCTTAATTGTTTGAGGAGACTCCATACTGCTTTCCATAGCGGCTGTATCAGTTTACATTCTTACCAATGGGTTTCTTTTTTCTCTACAATCTCTCCGACACTTGTTAATATATGTCTTGTTAACAATGGCCATTCTAATAGGAATGAGATGGTAATCTCATTGTGGTTTTGATTTGTATTTTCCTAATACCTAGAGATGTTGAGCATCTTTCATATTTCTGTTCTATGTGTTCTTGGGAGAAGCATCTATTCAAGTCCTCTGCCCATTTTTTAATTGGACTGTTTATTTGTTTGCTTTTGAGTTTTATGAGTTTTTAAATATAATTGTGGATATTAACCCCTGTTGCAGCTGTTGTTCGCAAATATCTTCTCCCATTTCGTTGGTTGCCTTTTTGTTTTGTTGCAGTTTCTTTTGCTGTGCAGAAGTGGTTTAGTTTGATATCCTCTCATTCATTTATTTTTGCCTTACTTCCCTTGTCTTTGGGGTCATATTCATAAAATACTCTCTAATACCAAGGTCCATAAGTTTAGTACCTATGTTTTCTTCTATCTCATTTATTGTTTCATATCTTATATGTAAGTCTTATATATTGAGTCTTGATTCATTTTTATTTAATTTTTGTATATGGAGACACACTGTAGTCTAGTTTCATTCTTTTGCACATGGCTTTCTTATTTTCCAAGCACCATTTATTGAAGAAGTTTTCTTTTCTCCACCATATGTTTTTGGCTCCTTTGTCAAAGAGTATTCATCTTTACACATGTGGGTTTATTTCTTGGCTTTCAACTCTGTTCCACCTTTCTGTATATCTGCTTTTCTGCCTGTACCTCAGCTAATACCATACTTAATGGTGAAAAACTGAAAACTTTTCCTCTAAGATCAGGAACAAGACAAGGATGGCCCCTCTCACCACTCTTATTTTAACATAGTACTGTAAGTCCTAGCCAGAACAATCAGGAAAGAGAAAGAAACAAAAGGCATCTAAATTGGGAATGAAGAAGTAAAAGTATTGCTTTTTGCAGATGACATGATTATACAAAACCCTAAAACTGCACCAAAAAACTAATAAAAACAATAAACAACGATAGTAAAGTTGCAGGATACAAAATCAATGTACAACAATCCACTGCATTCCTATATGCTAACAGTGAAAATTCAGAAGAAAAAAAATCCCTTTGCAATTACAACAAAAAGAATAAAATATCTAAGAATAAACTTAACAAAGGATGTAAAGGACCTCTATGCTGAAAAAAAGACACAGTGAAATGGAAAGACATTTTGTATTCATGGACTGGAAGAATCAACATAATGAAAATGTCCATATTACCCAAAGCAATATATAGATGTAATGCAATCCCCATAAAAATCCCAGGGATATTAAAAAAAAAAAAAAAACAGAACAAAAAAATCACCAGATTTGTATGGAACCACAAAAGACCTCAAATAGCCAAAGCAGTCCTGAGAAAAAATAGCAAAGCCAGAAGTATTACACTCCTTGACTTCAAATTATACTAAAAAAATAGTTTTGGGGGATTAGCATTTTGTTTAAATATTCTAATGATTAAAGGATATTTTTGTTATCTGTGTTTAAATAGCTCTTAACCTTCATTTTTTTATTAAAACAGTTATGGGATAGATTATTCAATTATGTAAAATTTTAAATAAAATACCTTCTGTCTGTCTTTACAAATCCCCACAGAGTTTTGCATTTTGAAAATTTTGCCTAGAACATGTGATTTCATTCTGCGTTCAGAACTAATATGAAGATGCTCCTTTCAGTGTGATTATGGTGGGTCAGTATCAGTTCCTAACATCTGCTTGATGATTGCCAGTGAAGACCAGACTACTAAGACTGTGTGCTCTGGAGGGTTTTAAGATGTAAAAACAAAACTTTCAAATCTGTTCCATGGCACCAGGCAACCATTCAGCAGTGTCTGAGTTTATCCTCTCAGGACTCACAGATAATCCAGACCTTCAGATCATTCTTTTTGGTATATTCCTAGTTATCTATTTAGCTAGTGTCCTGGGTAATCTTGGTTTGATTATGCTCATCCGAGTCAGTCCTCAACTTCACACACCCATGTACTTTTTCCTCAGCCACCTGGCTTTCGTTGATTTTTCTTTTACTTCTTCTGTCACCCCGAACACCTTGGTGAATTTTCTGCGTGAAGTTAAAAGCATAACATTTTATGCATGTGCCGTCCAGGTGTGCTGCTTCATCACATTTGTAGTTTGTGAACAGTACCTACTCTCAATCATGGCATACGATCGGTATGTTGCCATCTGCAACCCTTTGCTCTATGTCATCCTCATGCCTAGAAAACTCTGTAATCAAATCATTGCTAGCACATACATTTATGGATTCACTGTGGGTCTTGTACAGACAGTAGCAACATTCCACTTGTCCTTTTGTGACTCCAAGGTGATCAACCACTTCTACTGTGATGACGTTCCCTTGGTTGCTCTGGCCTGTTCTGACACCCAAGTCAAAGAGCTGCTGCTGTTAATCATTGCTGGATTCAATACCCTTTGCTCTCTTCTGATCGTGATCATTTCTTACGTCTTCATCCTCTTTGCCATCCTGAGGATCCATTCTACTGAAGGAAGACAGAAAGCTTTTTCTACCTGTGCTTCCCACCTGACTTCCATCACAATATTTTATGGGACAGTCATTTTTATGTACCTACTGCCCAAGTCAAGCCATTCTCTGAACACAGATAAATTTGCTTCTGTGTTCTATGTGGTAGCGATTCCCATGTTAAACCCCTTCATCTACAGCTTGAGAAACCAGGAAGTAAAAAACTCACTGAAAAGAATGAAAGAAAATTTGTGTTTAGCTATTAAATAACTGAAAATTCATTGGACAAGGAGGGATCAGAGGACTTTGAGTTGTATCTTGTCCAGAGTCACAATGCTGATAAATAGTAGAGTCAAATTCTCCCTTCAGAGGCTCAGAGTCACTCAAAATATCTCTCACCTACAGTCATTTTCAGTGATTTCCATATGAAGGGAATGCTGTAAATTTTGAGTTGTTGAATTGTAAAAGGAGAGAGAGAAAAGGAGAAAGAGAAATGTGAATCTAGTCTGAATATCACTTTACCTTCATAATTAAAGAAACAGAAAATGAGAAAATAGTAGCTATATCTGAATGTGTCATTTTGGGACACTTCAGTAGTACTGAAATAGATCAACAGTGGTATCTTGGATTTCAAGCTTGCTGCAGAGATAATCTGGAAGATGTGTCAAAGTTTAATAGTAAGAATTTTTGGTTTGAACACTCTGGATAATTCTCTGCATTTGACTGAAAGAATAGCACCAGCAGAACTACCTTGACATTAAGCATTTAGTGACACTGAGTCTGTATCAATTTAGGTCTTGCAGCCACTCAACACCATTGTAATTCATTGGTTATTCTATGTAAGTTGTGGATAGGAATGTGGACTCTTCATTCTCACAGTGTGGTTGAAATTTCAGCTTTTCCAAGTACCAGCTATTGCCATTGATAAGTTACATTTGTGGATCTTGGTTTCCTCATCTTCAAAAAACAGTAATATTTCCTTTCTCTCAGACTGATTATAAGATTAGATAAGATTATGAACATAAAAATCATTGCATAGTTCCTAGCACATAGGAAACAATTCATAAATGTTGACTATTATATTTAATTATCAACACCGTTGCACCAACAATCTTCTTTTTTTTTAGATACACATAATGGGGCACTAGCTTTTAAAAAAATAACTGGCAACATAATGTTCTAACCCACAGACATAAACACCAGTGTGGTGATGGTCAGAGGAGGGGTGGGTAGGGGCTGGGTAGAGGTGGACAAAGAAGGGGAAAATGGGGACATTTTTACTGTCAACAGTAAAAATTGTTAAAAATAAAGTAAAAAATGGAAATATAAAAGTAAGGAATTATTTTATTGTGATCTCTAAAACAATTGAATTCTTTTAAATTTCTTTTTGTGTGTATGAACATATTTTAAACTGAATTGTTTAGGTTCCTCCATTACTGCTATGAAAATAAGCATCATTTATTTTCTTGAGAAAAGAAACCACTTTTGTTACCTGTAGTAAAGACTGCATTAGTAAATTATGATTTTTTTTATTTCTAAACTTTTCAAAGTAAAAATAAAACTATGATCTAGTAAATATTTTTCTGTGTGTCAGATGCCATTTGAGGTACTTTAAACGGGCTGTCTCACTTAAGATTCACACCACCCTTCTAACATGGGTATTTTATAGAATAAAAAAACTCAAAAACCATTCCATAGTTTATTAACACACACGTTGCTAGTAAATAGAAAAACAAGAGTTCACTTTTTCCAATTGCAAAGTTTACATTTTTAGTGACTATCTTCAATTTCCAACTGCAGTTATGCAACATTGAAAAAACTGAACAGTGACCCACAAATTGTCATGCAACACTAGACTTAAATTAAATTTTTCAGATGTCGAACATATAATTAGAATGGTGCGTGAGCCTGAACATGGCACAACAAGCGGGTCCCTCATATTGCTCACATACTCGGACAAAGAGAGTAAAGGGAAAAGTCACCGTATATGGGGCAGAGGGCCTTCTGCCTTTATCATCTCCTTGCCTCTCCATGATGTTAATTTGAAATGTTCTCCGGGACTCCCATCTCCCCTCAAAGCCAGATTGTTAGCTGTTCTTATAAAACCTAACCATATTTCACTTTGACACTTTGATGTCACTGGGTCCTCTTTGCTTATATAACTGCCTTGGTTTTAGAACCTGAACAACCCTGGGGCATAATTTTCTCATGTAAATTGAGACTTGGAGAAATCATCTCAAATGGGCATTAAGGTGTGCGATTATTTACATAACAAAATACCAGCACTTTATGTTTAATTTCATTATGTACAGACCAAACTAAGTACCAAGAAAGTCTGAGGAAAAAAGAGGCTTATAAGTATATACTCACTCATGATTCTTTATAGATTGCACTCTAATTTACTGGATGAGGTCAAATTATGTAGAAAAAATGGGCATCTCTGAACTAATACATAAATGAGAAATAAAATTGAGAGAATATGAGGAAATTATACACAAGCATAAAAACTATATATTACATTTATCAGAATCCTTATATTCTAGATGTATTTTTTAATTTTATGTTTCTAAAGCAAATGTTTTTTAATGTGCTAAAATAATTTCTTTTTTAACATGTATTGTTGTTCAGTTACAGTTGTCCCATCATTTTTCCCACTGCTCTCCCTTCCCCTTCACCCTCTATTCCTAGAGTCAATCTCCCCACCCCCCTATTGTTCATGCCCATGAGTCCTCTATTCATATTCTTTTGCTTGTCCCTTCCCCCTTTCTCCCCTGCTATTCCCCTTCTCCCTCCCCTATGGCCACTGCCAGTTTGTTCTTGATTTCAATGTCTCTGGATATATTTTGCTTGTTTGTCTGTTTTGTTGTTTAGGTTCCACTTTCAGGTGAGATCATATGGTATTTGTCTTTCACCACCTGGTTTATTTCACTTAGCATAATGCTCTCCAGGTCCATCCTTGCTGTCACAAAAGGTAGGACCTCCTTCTTTCTTTCTGCTGAGTGGTATTCCATCATGTAAATGTACCACAGTTTTTTGATTCACTCATTTATTGATAGGCACTTAGGCTGTTTCCAGCACTTGGCTGTTGCAAATAATGCTGTTTTGAACATTGCGGTGCATATTTAATAAATGCTACACACGTAAAATTAAGTCAAACAGAAGTAAATACCAGATAAACCTCAGCTATATCTTTTCCTGTTAATGTCAGTACAGAAATTTTAGTATTGGGTGACAGTCTTTGATTCAAATAAAACATTTAAAAACAAGTTATACAGAAAGAGTGCTGTTCCTAGAACAATTCAGTCTTCACTTAAGGTGAAAAGAATGGAAGCAAAAATAAATCAGAGAAAATATTAGAAAGTCTAATGTTTTAAGTATTTCTATGCAAGAATAATTGCTTCAATTTTAATTGAAAGTAGACCACAAATCTGTTGTAGGTACATAAGAAATACATTTTATTTACAGGACAATGTCTTCAAAATGATCCATGGCATTGACCATAATGATGATGAAGCTGCTATTACCAATGCTATATTAGTTCTCAATGACTGTGCCTTGGTCCTTACATGTATTTCCACCTAAATGTTTATACACCAGTTGATAGGATGAGAATTTTCCTTATTTTACAAGTATCTGCAGCTTTTTGTGCCACCCAACTGGGAGGAGCAAGCATCAACTTTGGGGCCAAACTCTTTGAAATCAATCATGTTCTTCACTAATCTTGGACACCACCAATGATGGATTATTATTGTTTTTTAAATCAGCCTCTTCATTCTATGTTCAGACACAAAAAGAATATGGAAACTACAGAAGGAAGGGAGAAAATGCAAACATTTTATATTACTATACCTGGAGACAATGGGAAGAATGTTGATTTTGATACTTTGACTGAGGGAGTGGAATTTCAGGGATGAGCCCTGCTGCCCTGACCAATGGCCGGCATACAGTTCTAGAGGCTGCACAGAACTATATGCACCTGCCCAGTAAGAAGCTGAATAACATGGCTATCAAGTACACTTGAATGCCTTCATTCCTGAGAAAAACCAGGTTTCCCTTAAGAAGTGATTGCTGATAGTAAGGAATTAAAATTGTGTAAAGACATGAAACTTGAATTCAATTAGTCTGTTGCTGTTGTTGATCATTTTATGAAGCAGGAAGGCACAGAGAAATGCCAGAGGAGCTGTGTGTATTTCTCGGGTGAGGCACCAAGATTCTTCAGGTGTGGATTTCTTTACCTGTAAAAAGAGAGACTGTCTATGATGTTTCCATGTGTCTTGTGTGTGATATGTGAGAAAAGGCATGTGTATCTGTTCATGTGAATATACATTCAGAAGACAAACTGAGGTGAATAGAAACATCATGTTTCTCTGTCAGAACTTCTTTAAAAACTTGAGAATTCATTCAATTCCCAAAGTTCTAAAAGTACCTGCTGGTAGAATATCTGAATTTTTACAAATTAAGTGCAAGAAGACAAAATGACTACCCAGGATTGCAAACTTCAAACTGTCCTTGTTACAACTGCAACTATCACAGTTTCTTTCTAAAATAGTAAAATAATAAAATAATATTAAATCCCGAATTCATTGTTAATGAAATGTCAAAATAAAAGCACATCAAATTATCGATTTTTTTAAATTTCATGTCATGATCCTGTAAGACTGATTGAATAAATAAGAGGCACCTAAGCTTATTTCTATTTGAATATGCAAATACATTGAATTCATTTATTTAAAAACAATTTGTTACAAATCCTGTTCTTGAAATTACATTTAAAATTCAGATAATGACTATTAAAGTCTAGATAATCTGCATTATAGTACCCCTACATTATTAACAGCCACAGTGTTAGGAAAACAAAATTCAGATAGCCTTGAATTTGCATTTAGAATGTTCATACAGGTAGTTATGTGACCTTAGTCAATTTATAAATAATTGAAGCCCAGAGGTGAAACCTCAACACATCTATGTTTTTTTAAAAAAATTTACTAAGACTCCTGGATTAAGTGCCAGGCAGATAATAAAAACCTAACCAAGTGTGAACTTACTTCAAGACTGATTATCTTTGAGTGCTTAATGAATTAAACTTTAATTACATATAGCACACATTTATATAACAAACATTAACTTAGCACTTATTATCACAAAATATTTTTCTAAGCATTTCATAAATATTAACTTCCTTAGTCTTCAAAAGAAACCAATGAGTCAGGTCCTCCTGTTACTGAATGCAGGTTCTGCTGCCTGGTGCAGTAAAAGCTGAACTTCTGAGACAAGTGCTGGTGAAGAATAAATGGACTTATTCATGTGCCAGCCACCTGAGAAGACTGGGGAGTGTTGTGCCAAAGCCCATCTCAATATCTCAGTGAAGGCAGAGGTTTTTATAAGGAGGTAGAGGGGAACAGGACAAAGGGATAAAGTGTAGGGGGTTGAAAAGTCCTCCATGTGCAGACAAGCACAGCCCAATCCAGAAAGAACCTCAAAAGTGGTCAAGCAATGGTCTGGTTGTGTCATCCTGGTTTTACAGTTGAACATCAGCAAATCTTCCAGAGTTGGGATGACTCAAGGTTGGAGTGTGTATCTTCTGAAGTTTGTTCCTAGAATTCTTACAAACATGCTGCTTATCTACAAGTGGGATGGGTTCCAATTCTCCACTGAAACACTATTATTTTCTAAAACTGGGGAAAGATTCACAGAGTTCAAACCAATTGTCCAAGGTTGCACAGCTAATAAAGGAAGGAGGTGGAATTCAAACTCAGGCAGTCTTGGTCCCAGAGTCCTGAGTTCTGACAAAAACACGCCACTGCTTTTGCTTGAGATCCCCAAGTGTGTCTGTGAGTGTTCCTGTGTTTGAACACAATCTCAGTGGTCTCTAAAGGCCAGACAAGTGTCTGAATCATACTGAGCTTCCAGGGTTGGCCTACATCTTTGGAGAAAATGTCAAGGTCTGTCAAAGCAACAGTCACATTCTCAGTTTTATACTGAAAGAAATACATGAAATGTCAGCAAAAGAGAGTCTGATGACCTTCCCTTTTGACATTTAATAAAGCATTTATTCTTATCATTTTCTTAATTTTAATATTTTGAAGGTTTCACATCCTTTACTCAAGACTTTCTTGGAGGCACCTTTCACCTCTTTGTTTCTGAGGCTGTAGATGAGAGGGTTCAACATGGGAATCACCACCGTGTAAAATACAGACGCCATTTTGTCCGTGTCCAGGGAGTGGTTGGATTTGGGCTGCAGGTACATAAAGATCAAGGTGCCATAGAAAATAGTAACAGCCACCATATGGGAGCCACAGGTAGAAAAGGCCTTGCGTCGCCCTTGGGTGGAGCGCATCCTTACAATGGCGGTGATGATAAAGGTATAGGAGATGAGCACAATGGAAGAAGAACAGATCACATTAAACCCAGCAAAGGCAAACATCATAATCTCCTTCATGTGTGTATCTGAGCAGGACAGAGCCATGAGGGGGATGTCATCACAGTAAAAATGATTGATGACATTGGGGCCACAGTAAGTTAGACGGAAGGTGAGAATGGTATGGAACAGGGCAACCAGAAAACTGTATATGTATGGAACTGCCACCAGCTGAACACAGACCCTTTTGGACATCACTGTTGAATAATGCAGGGGACTACAGATGGCCACGTAGCGATCATAGGCCATAGAGGATAGAAGGAAATTCTCAGTGATCACTAAGGTGAGAAAACAACCCAGTTGAATGGCACAGGCATGGAAAGAAATGGTGTTATGTTGCACAACAAAATTCACCATCATCTTCGGTGTGATAGCAGAAGAGTAACAAAAGTCAACAAAGGCCAAGTGACTGAGGAAATAATACATAGGTGTGTGGAGTCGAGCATCAGTTTGGATTAAGGTTACCAATCCAAGGTTACCCAGCACTGTGACCAGATAGATGACTAAAAACACCACAAAGCATGGGGCCTGAAGCTCTGGCCGGTCTGTAATTCCCTTGAGAATAAATTCAGTGACATAAGTGATGTTAACTTCCATCGTTTATTGTGGCAGGTGTTGTTGCAAGTTGAAGAATAAAAAGGACACTTGTCACGGCCCCAGCCAGCTTTGGGGAAAGGTGATCACTTGTGTCTTCTCACCTTAAATCATGTCCTCCTGTGGTCGGAAATGCACCTCAGCTGTCTAATGACAGGGGAGACTGGCCCAGGGAGAGGAGTCTTTTACTCTCAAAATTGTCTTCTTAACACCTATTTTGCTTTGTATTTTTAGAAGATAAGCAAGGACATTGGTTAAAAGTTGAATACTATCTGAAAACAATCTCATGAGGCAACTAACACTAATATTTCAGTGTTTTTGTTGAAACTATATTTATGCATTTATAAATATGGCAGCACAATAATGTGCAATTCATAAATGAAAGTATATGATTTCCTTGTGTTTCAATTTTGTGCATTTTCCCACAGCTTTAAAATATACCAAAATAATCTGACTTACCGACTTGTCTATATCTCATTTCCAGTTATATAGATTAAGTACTTTATACTTTATAAGTTAAAACAATTAGCTTGTTATAAATATGTGAAAACATACAATTTTATTTACATAGGAGACTTATGATTTCTGTTCAATTCAAAAGCCACATTTTGAAACTGGTTGCCCAATGAGTTAATCACATAGTTTATCAGTTTGCTAATTATTTTAAATTGCATGTAGACAAACATGTTTCTCCATAAATATGTCAGTGTTTTTCAAGGGCTTCAAATTTCCAAAGCACTTACTCTAGTAGGCTGAACTTTTTAGTAAACACATCCTAAGGAAATATCCAGTTGTGAGCACAATTGTATGGAAATATGAATATGTAGGTGAAGTTCTTGATGGGTGCTTCAAAGTAATTGTAATTATTTGTTTTTTCTGCCAGCCCTGAAAAAGAGGATTAGTCACATTAAGCCCCCATTGGCCTCTGTGAATTTTATTGTGGCTCTTGCCTTAATTTTTCACAGAAAAGATCCACAAAATATGAACAAAGAAAAGGTTTGAGAGGTCATCATGTTTAATTCTTTCACATTTCTGATTTTATTTACAATACTATTATTATTTCTGTTGCACAGGAATGCAAGCACTCAGTCATAGGGAAGAAGAAAATGGTCATTTGGGAAACCTCCTCTCTCCTGTCCTCTACTTAATTAGTTAAGGTGTTTCCTGATTCACTCACAGTCTAGCATTATTCGGGACCTGCCCTGTACTTTATTAGGGTCTACGTGGCTCCTTCAAGCCAAGCATCATGCACTCCAGGGTTCACCAAGCTGGGCTCTACACCAGAGCTCACCAGTAGCCTGCAGAGGCTCACGGTCTGCCACCAGCATACTGTAGGTGTGCAGACATGTTGACTTCTTCAACTGGCAGATGCCCCCTCTGTGCATCCCACACAAACACAAGTGACACAGCATGATACCGAAAAAAGGTTGTGAAGTACTGATTTGACTTTGATCACCTTAGATCCCTATTTGAGGCCAAACATTTTTTCTGAGAAGCAATGTTAGAGAAAGCAAATATCAATAGATTTATGTTTTATTTCAAGACTCAAAAATTATAGTGAGTATCTATTCCTTTCCTAACAGAAAAACCTTTCATGTTATGCTTGGGGTTTTCCAAAGGCCAAGGATGGACTTTAAAAACCACTGTTTCTGGCACTTAAGTGTAGAGCTACTCATATATATCTTCTCCTTCATCAACCTTTCCCCTAATGGTTTTAGCAGCCATTAACGTTCTTTGCCTGAATTGATTATTTCAACAGGCATTGGAAAGTAGTGTTTGCATCCTTCTCATATTGCACCAAGGCATTTTATTTGAGTGAAATAATAAAAAGAAGAGTAAATGTAAAGCCATTCTTGGTAACTCACCCTCAAAAGAAAATTTTAGACAGGAAATGTTATCTGCCCTTTTATTTCTCCTTCACAGCCATGTAGTACCTCTGGGTTGTGGGTACCACTGCAGGAGGGAGGGTAATTCTAAGAGGTTATCTGACGAGCGAAATATGAGGACGTTAAAGACGTGTGTGTGTGTGTGTGTGTGTGTGTGTGCTTGTAAGAGAGAGGGAGTTGGAGATCGATGGAGTAGCAGTATAAGTTACAAATAGAGATCCTTTACAAAGTATTATAAAGCAGAGAGTATGAGAGTGAAAAATTCATTTATGATATTAGAGGTATTATCTCCAAGAGCAGACTGATTCCATTTAACACCACAGCTCATCAAGGAGAGAAGTTTCTAATGGGAAGCTAGGGTAGAGCGGAGGTGTGGCAACCCACTCAGTAGACAAACAGCACACAAACTCCATATGACTCACCTGCTTAGCCATGATCCTTGCTTCCTATGAGCTCATTCTGTAGTTGTTTGGGTGATTTATTAGTTCCTAGTTTCCTTGGGATCTAAAATTGAACCTCTAGAGATATCCAAAAGCTGTAATATTTTCTTTCCTGTGTATCTCAAAGTGTGATGAGATAAACAAATTATGGTGAGGTTTTTTTAATCGTTTAATTATCTGTATTTATGAAGGAATGATGCTTTAAGTATACCTTGCTATTCCTGTGAAGGCAAATCAGGCTATACTACTGAAAACAACAAGAACAAAAAGGCCACAAACATTTGTTCATTTAAAAAAAAAAACTCAAATTTTGTGAAAAGATAAAATTTTCACATCAATTCTGAATAACTTACTTATGAGACCTTGGACAATACTGACACTCTTTTTTATGCCTCAGTTTCCTCAACTGTAAAATCAATGGAAAGGTGCATCTTTTACGTTTTTTGTGAGTATTGAATGAATTAATATATGTGAATGTTTCTATTAACTCTATGGTAATTAGTAAATGTTCAAAATATATTTGCTTTAAAATGTAAGAGCAATCAGACACATAAATAAAGCCAAACTCTTCCAAAAACATACCTAAAAAACAAATCTGCTTGTATCATAGTTTCAGACTCTGTCTTGGTGAATCTATATGAAAAGGGTATTGTGTTTTTATTCATGGCAAAGTCCAGTTTCTCATTAAATTCCAAACTAGAAAACAATTTTGAAATCTGGAGAGCATTATGACAAGTGAAATAATGCAAGCAGTGAAAGACAAATACCATGTGATCTCACCTATAAGTGGAACCTAATCAACAGAACAAAGAAGCAAGCAAAGTATAAATGGAGACACTGAAATAAAGAACCAACTTATAGTAACCAGAGGGGTGAGGAAGAGGGATAATACGGAATAGAAAGAGAAAGTGTAACAGGGTGCAGCCAAGAGGGGAGCCTCAAATAGGGATCTGTAATAAGATCCAGAAGAGCCTGGAGATAATTGGCTCCACACCACAGGGCCACACCTGCCCAGAACCTGGCAGCTGTGGCCAATTGTGAGAGGAGCTGGAAATGGGGCTTCAGAGGAAGATTGGCGCTGGGATTTAAACCTAGACACGGCAGCCATTTGAGGGGGAGAACTATGCGCAGCTCTGCAAGAGAGAACCACACAGCTTTAGCAGAGTGAAGACTCTCGTGACCGTGAGAGAGACAACCACATGGCTCTGGCAGAGTGGGGACTCCCATGGTCTGGGGAGAGAGGACCATGTGCCTTTGCCAGAGTAGGGACCCCCGCAGCTTTAGGAGATACGGTACTCTGGACTGGGCAAAGGGGGAAGGAAGAAAGGACTGTGTCTGTTTGTGGGTGCTTTAAGGGACTTTAGGATTTTTGGTGAAGACATTAGGTCCCTACTTTAAGTTTGTATAGCATTAAATAAACATTTCCTTTCCTTTTCACAAATCTCTGGCATTGAGAGACGTCTTTCCTCTGGCGGCGGACATAACGGACCTGGGGGCTCCTTTATATCTTCCCAGGCCCCCCTTGTTCATTCTGTAACAAAAGGTCATGAAAGCACATGAAAAGGACCCATAGACAAAGCCAAAGGGGGAAAGTAATGTCCTTGTGTTCACTACAGAGATCTGAACTTTCAAGGGATGGCTCCCTACCTGTTAAGCAAATTGGGTCCCAAAAGATTAACTGTCACATAATTGCTCATGCTTGTGAGACCTCATTGCATTTTTTTTGTTAGAAACTCTTTAAAGTGATGTAATACAAAGAAAATGTTCTAGAGGAGCCACCAAATACTACAAAACAAACAATACTTAAGTAATGTTAAGTATGATTGGTATTAGCAGAGTATGGACAGGTTTTGCTGCAGATCACTCAAAGGCGGCATGTACTGGAAGAAAATCAAGGTAGCTGAGGTAGAAAAAGGGTTTAGAGTAACAAACTTTGCATTCATTTGTTCCATTATTCTACTAGGAACAACTTCAGCTATATCTTTTTCTGTTAATGTCAGTACAGAAATTTTAGCATTGGGTGACAATCTTTGATTTAAATAAAACATTTAAAAACAAGTTATACAGAAAGGGTGCTGTTCTTAGAACAATTAAGTCTTCACTTAAGGTGAAAAGAATGGAAGCAAAACTACATCAGAGAAAAGATTAGAAAGTCTGAAGTTTTAAGTATTTCTATGCAAGAATAATTGCTTCAATTTTAATTGAAAGTAGACCACAAATCTGTTGTAGGTACATAAAAATACATTTTATTTATAGGACAATGTCTTCAAAATGATCCATAGCACTGATCATAATGCTGATAAAGCTAATATTACCAATGCTATATTAGTTCTCAATGACTGTGTCTTGGTCCTTACATGTATTTGCACCTAAATGTTTATACACCAGTTGATAGGATGAGAATTTTCCTTATTTTACAAGTATCTGCAGCTTTTTGTGCCACCCAACTGGGAGGAGCAAGCATCAACTTTGGGGCCAAACTCTTTGAAATCAATCATGTTCTTCACTAATCTTGGACACCACCAATGATGGGTTATTATTGTTTTAAAATCAGCCTCTTCATTCTAAGTCCAGATACAAAAACAACATGGAAACTACAGAAGGAAGGGTGAAAATACAAACATTTTATATTACTATACCTGGAGACAATGGGAAGAATGTTGATTTTGATACTTTGACTGAGGGAGTGGAATTTCAGGGATGAGCCCTGCTGCCCTGACCAATGGCCGGCATACAGTTCTAGAGGCTGCACAGAACTATATGCACCTGCCCAGTAAGAAGCTGAATAACATGTCTATCAAGTACACTTGAATGCCTTCATTCCTGAGAAAAGTCAGGTTTCCCTTAAGAAGTGATTGCTGATAGTAAGGAATTAAAATTGTGTAAAGACATGAAACTTGAATTCAATTAGTCTGTTGCTGTTGTTGATCATTTTATGAAGCAGGAAGGCACAGAGAAACGCCAGAGGAGCTGTGTGTATTTCTCGGGTGAGGCACCAAGATTCTTCAGGTGTGAATTTCTTTACCTGTAAAAAGAGAGACTGTCTATGATGTTTCCATGTGTCTTGTGTGTGATATGTGAGAAAAGGTATTTATATCTGTTCATATGAATATACATTCAGAAGACAAACTGTAGTGAATAGAAACATCATGTTTCTCTGTCAAAACTTCTTTAAAAATTTGAGAATTCATTCAATTCACAAAGTTCTAAAGGCACCTGCTGGTAGAATGCCTGAATTTTTACAAATTAAGTGCAAGAAGACAAAATAATTACCCAGTATTACAAACCTCAAACTGTCCTTGTTACAACTGCAACTATCACAGTTTCTTTCTAAAATAGTAAAATACTAAAGTAATATTAAATCCTGAATTCATTGTTAATGAAATGTCAAAATAAAAGCACATCAAATTATCAACTTTTTAAAAATTCATGTCATGATCTTGTAAGAGTGATGGAATAAATAAGAGGCAACAGACTAATTGAATTCAAGTTTCATGTCTTTGAACAAAAATGCAAATATATTGAATTTATTTATTTATTTTTTTAAGTAAAGTGTTTTTCTAAGATTTTATTTATTTATTTTTAGAGAGGGAAGGGAGAGAGAAAGAGAGAGAGAGAAACATCAATGTGCAGTTGCTGGGGGCCATGGCCTGCAACCTAGGCATGTGCCCTGACTGGGAATTGAACCTGCAATGCCTGGGTCGCAGCTCACACTCAATCCACTGAGGTATGCCAGCCAGGGCTGAATTTATTTATTTAAAAACAATTTGTTACAAATCCTGTTCTTGAAATTACATTTAAAAATCAGATAATGACTATTAAAGTCTAAATAATCTACATTATAGTACCCCTACATTATTAACAGTCACAGTGTTAGGAAAACAAAATTCAGATAGCCTTGAATTTGCATTTAGAATTTTCATACAGGTAGTTATGTGACCTTAGTCAAGTTATAAATAATTGAGGCCCAGAGGTGAAACCTTACCACTTCTATATTAAAAAAAAAAAAAAATTACTAAGACTCCTTGTTAAGTTGCAGGCAGATAATAAAAACCTTACCAAGTGTGAACTTACTTAAAGACTGATTATCTTTGAGTGCTTAATGAATTAAACTTTAATTACATATAGCACACATTTATATAACAAACATTAACTTAGCACTTATTATCACAAAATATTTTTCTAAGCATTTCATAAATATTAACTTCCTTAGTCTTCAAAAGAAACCAATGAGTCAGGTCCTCCTGTTACTGAATGCAGGTTCTGCTGCCTGGTGCAGTAAAAGCTGAACTTCTGAGACAGCTGCTGGTGAAGAAGAAAGAGACTTATTCAGGTGCCGGCCACCTGAGAAGATTGGGGATTGTTGTGCCAAAGCCCATCTCAACATCTCAGTGAAGGCAGAGGTTTTTATAAGGAGGTAGAGGGGAACAGGACAAAGGGATAAAGTGTAGGGTGTTGAAAAGTCCTCCATGTGCAGTCAAGCACAGCCCAATCCAGAAAAGACCTCGAAAGTGGTCAAGCGATGGTCTGGTTGTGTCATCCTGGTTTTACAGTTGAACATCAACAAATCTTCCAGAGTTGGGATGACTCAAGGTTGGAGTGTGTATCTTCTGAAGTTTGTTCCTAGAATTCTTACAAACATGCTGCTTATCTACAAGTGGGATGGGTTCCAATTCTCCACTGAAACACTATTATTTTCTAAAACTGGGGAAAGATTCACAGAGTTCAAACCAATTGTCCAAGGTTGCACAGCTAATAAAGGAAGGAGGTGGAATTCAAACTCAGGCAGTCTTGGTCCCAGAGTCCTGAGTTCTGACAAAAACACGCCACTGCTTTTGCTTGAGATCCCCAAGTGTGTCTGTGAGTGTTCCTGTGTTTGAACACAATCTCAGTGGTCTCTAAAGGCCAGACAAGTGTCTGAATCATACTGAGCTTCCAGGGTTGGCCTACATCTTTGGAGAAAATGTCAAGGTCTGTCAAAGCAACAGTCACATTCTCAGTTTTATACTGAAAGAAATACATGAAATGTCAGCAAAAGAGAGTCTGATGACCTTCCCTTTTGACATTTAATAAAGCATTTATTCTTATCATTTTCTTAATTTTAATATTTTGAAGGTTTCACATCCTTTACTCAAGACTTTCTTGGAGGCACCTTTCACCTCTTTGTTTCTGAGGCTGTAGATGAGAGGGTTCAACATGGGAATCACCACCGTGTAAAATACAGACGCCATTTTGTCCGTGTCCAGGAGTGGTTGGATTTGGGCTGCAGGTACATAAAGATCAAGGTGCCATAGAAAATAGTAACAGCCACCATATGGGAGCCACAGGTAGAAAAGGCCTTGCGTCGCCCTTGGGCGGAGCGCATCCTTACAATGGCGGTGATGATAAAGGTATAGGAGATGAAGACAATGGAAGAGGAACAGATCATATCAAAGCCAGCAAAGGCAAAGATCATAATCTCTTTCATGTGTGTATCTGAGCAGGACAGAGCCATGAGGGGGATGTCATCACAGTAAAAATGATTGATGACATTGGGGCCACAGTAAGTTAGACGGAAGGTGAGAATGGTATGGAACAGGGCAACCAGAAAGCTGTATATGTATGGAACTGCCACCAGCTGAACACAGACCCTTTTGGACATCACTGTTGAATAATGCAGGGGACTACAGATGGCCACGTAGCGATCATAGGCCATAGAAGCTAGAAGGAAACACTCAGTGATCATAAAAGTGAGAAAACAACCCAGTTGAATGGCACAGGCATGGAAAGAAATGGTGTTATATTGCACAACAAAATTCACCATCATCTTCGGTGTGATAGCAGAAGAGTAACAAAAGTCAACAAAGGCCAAGTGACTGAGGAAATAATACATAGGTGTGTGGAGTCGAGCATCAGTTTGGATTAAGGTTACCAATCCAAGGTTACCCAGCACTGTGACCAGATAGATGACTAAAAACACCACAAAGCATGGGGCCTGAAGCTCTGGCCGGTCTGTAATTCCCTTGAGAATAAATTCAGTGACATAAGTGATGTTAACTTCCATCATTTATTGTGGCAGGTGTTGTTGCAAGTTGAAGAATAAAAAGGACACTTGTCACGGCCCCAGCCAGCTTTGGGGAAAGGTGATCACTTGTGTCTTCTCACCTTAAATCATGTCCTCCTGTGGTCGGAAATGCACCTCAGCTCTCTAATGACAGGGGAGACTGGCCCAGGGAGAGGAGTCTTTTACTCTCAAAATTGTCTTCTTAACACCTATTTTGCTTTGTATTTTTAGAAGATAAGCAAGGACATTGGTTAAAAGTTGAATATATCTGAAAGAAAATCTCATGAGGCAACTAACACTAATATTTCAGTGTTTTTGTTGAAACTATATTTATGCATTTATAAATATGGCAACACAAAAATGTGCACTTCATAAATGAAACTATATGATTTCCTTGTGTTTCAATTTTGTGCATCTTCCCACAGCTTTAAAATGTACCACAGTAATCTGACTTACCCATTTTCCTATATCTCATTTCCAGTTATATAGATTAAGTACTTTATACTTTACAAGTTAAAACAATTCGCTTGTTACAAATATGTGAAAACATACAATTTTATTTACATAGGAATTCAAGAGACCTATGATTTCTGCTCAATTCAAAATCCATATTTTGAAACTGGTTGCCCAATGAGTTAATCACATAGTTTATCAGGTTGCTAATTATTTTAAATTACATGTAGATAAACATCTTTCTCCTTATGTATATCCATCTTTTTCAAGAGCTTCAAATTTCCAAAGCACTTACTCTAGTAGGCTGAACTTTTTAGTAAACACATCCTAAGGAAATATCCAGTTGTGAGCATAATTGTATGGAAACATAAATATGTAGGTGAAGTTCTTGATGGGTGCTTCAAAGTAATTGTAATTATTTGTTTTTTCTGCCAGCCCTGAAAAAGAGGATTAGTCTCATTAATCCCACATTAGCCTCTGTGAATTTTAATTTAGCTCCTGGCTTTATTTTCCACAAAAAGGATTCACAAAATATGAACAAAGAAAAGGTTTGAGAGGTCACAACATCTAATTCCTTCACATTTCAGGTTTTATTTACACTACTATTATTATTTCTGTTGCAAAGAAATACAAGCACTCAGTCACAGGGAAGAAGAAAAGGGTCATTGGGAATCCTCCTCTCTCCTGTCCTCTACTTAATTAGTTAAGGTGTTTCCTGATTCACTCACAGTCTAGCATTACTCAGGACCTGCCCTGTACTTTATCAGGGTCTACCTGGCTCCTTCAAGCCAAGCATCATGCAGTCCAGGGTTCACCAAGCTGGGCTCTACACCAGAGCTCACCAGTAGCCTGCAGAGGCTCACGGTCTGCCACCGGTATACTGTAGGTGTGCAGACATGGTGACTTCTTCAACTGGCAGATGCCCCCTCTGTGCATCCCACAACAAATACAAGTGACACAGCATGATATTGAAAAAAGGTTGTGAAGTACTGATTTGACTTTGATCACCTTAGATCCCTATTTGAGGCCAAACATTTTTTCTGAGAAGCAATGTTAGAGATAGCAAATATCAATAGATTTATGTTTTATTTCAACACTCAAAAATTATAGTGAGTATCCATCCTTTTTCTAACAGAAAAACCTTTTATCTTATGCTTGGGGTTTTCCAAAGGCCAAGGATGGACTGTTTCTGTCACTTAAGTGTAGAGCTACTCATACTTATCCTTTTCTTCATCAGCCTTTCCCCTAATGGTTTTAGCAGCCATTAACGTTCTTTGCCTGAATTGATTATTTCAACAGGCATTGGAAAGTAGTGTTTGCATCCTTCTCATATTGCACCAAGGCATTATAGTTGAGTGAAAGAAGGAGTAAATGTAAAGCCATTCTTGGTAACTCACCCTCAAAAGAAAATTTTAGACAGGAAATGTTATCTGCCCTTTTATTTCTCCTTCACAGCCATGTAGTAACTTGTTTGTGGGTACCACTGCAGGAGGGAGGGTAATTCTAAGAGGTTATCTGATGAGCGAAATATGAGGACGTTTAAGAGGTGTGTGTAGGTGTGTGTGTGTATGCTTGTAAGAGAGAGGGAGTTGGAGATTGATGGAGTAGCAGTATAAATTACAAATAGAGATCCTTTACAAAGTACTATAAAGCAGAGAGTGTGAGAGTGAAAAACGCAGTTATGATATTAGAGGTATTATCTCCAAGAGCAGATTGATTCCATTTAACACCACAACTCATCAAGGAGAGAAGTTTCTAATGGGAAGCTAGGGTAGAGTGGAGGTGTGGCAACCCACTCAGTAGACAAACAGCACACAAACTCCATATGACTCACCTGCTTAGCCATGATCCTTGCTTCCTATGAGCTCATTCTGTAGTTGTTTGGGTGATTTATTAGTTCCTAGTTTCCTTGGGATCTAAAATTGAACCTCTAGAGATATCTGAAAGCTATAATATTTTCTTTCCTGTTTTTCTCAAAGAGTGATGAGCTTGACAAATTATAACGAGGTTCTTTTTCATTGTTTAATTATCTGTTTATGAAGGAACCATACTCCATGTATACCAGGTTATTCCTGTGAAGACAAACCAGGCTATACTACTGAAAACAACATAAAAGGCCACAAACCTTTGTTTCTTTAAATAAGAACTCAAATTTTGTGAAAGGACAAGATTAGCACTTCAATCCTGAGTAATGTACTTAGGAGACCGTGGACAATACTGACACTCTTTTTTATGCCTCAGTTTCCTCAACTGTAAAATCAATGGAAATGTGCATTTTTTATGTTTTGTTAATATTGAATGAATTAATATATGTGAAGGGTTCTATAAACTCTATGGTAATTAGTAAATGTTCAAAATATATTTGCTTTAAAAAGTAAGAGCAATCAGACACATAAATAAAGCCAATCTCTTCCACAAATGTACCTAAAAAACAAATCTGCTTGTATCATAGTTTCAGGCTCTGTCTTGGTGAATCTATATGAAAAGGGTATTGTGTTTTTATTCATGGTAAAGTCCAGTTTGTCATTAAATTTCAAACTAGAAAGCCATTTTAAAATCTGGAGAACATTATGACAAGTGAAATAATGCAAGCAGTGAAAGACAAATACCTTATGATCTCACCTATAAGTGGAACCTAATCAACAGAACAAACAAGCAAGCAAAATACAAACAGAGACGTTGAAATAAAGAAGCAACTGATAGTAACCAGAGGTGTCGAGGAAGAGGGATAATGGGGGATAGAAAGAGGAAGGTCATGAAGGAACATATATAAAAGACCCATGGACAAAGCCAAAGGGGGGACATACTGACGGTGGAAGGTTGGGGTGGGTGGGGCAGGGGAAAGTCACGGAGGGACATGGAGACAACTGCACTTGAACAACAATAAAAAAAATAAATACAATCTAATATATATCATATATACCAGATATATATCTGTTGAACAAAATTCATAGCAGTTGCCAAAATTCATTGAAAAGCTGTTTACAGCTTCTAATTTTTCACATTCATTTGATTTTTCCCATCCAGTTTTTTTCTCCACCCCTGAAGCCAGTTCTTTATAGCTTGCCTATTATGTCATTGATAAATATAATAAACATTTTTAAAAATGTACATTCCTCTGAAATTTGAAAATGTGTATTGTCTCATGTCTTGTCATTTGTGATGCCACACTTTCTTTTTTTTTAATGGTGGCAAGAATATTAACATGAGATTTACCCTCTTAACAAATTTGAAAGTACACAATATTGTTAACTCTACAAAACATTTTGTATGACAGGTCTCTATAATGTCTTCATCTTATATAACTGACCCTTTTTATCCATTGAACAACTCTCACTTTCTTCTCCCCCAGTCTCTGGAAACCACCATTCTGTTGTGTCTATGAGTTTGACAATTTTCAATACTTCATATAAATGGAATAATACCGTATTTTTCATTTGGTGACTGGTTTATTTTACTTAGCATAGCATCCTCCAAGTTAATCCATGTTGTCACATGTGGCACAATTCCTCCTTTTTTAAAAGCTGAATGATATTTTATTATAGGTACATACCACATTGTCTTCATCCATCACCTATCGATGGATATTAAATTGTTTCCACATCATGGCTGTTGTGAACAATGATGCAATGAATATGAAATGGGAGTATTTTCCACAACATGATTTTAATTCTTTGGATACATATTCAGAACTGCATAGTGGAAAGAACTGATATAGTGGTTCTATTTATACTATTTTGAGGAACTTCCATACCATTTTCCATAGGGGCTGGGACAATTTACATTTCCACAAACAGTGTGTAAAGATTTCAGTATTTCCACATCCTCACCAACATTTAGCATTTTTAAATAATAGCCATACTAACTGGTGTGATGTGATTTCTTATTGTGGCTTTGATTTGCATTTCTCTCATGATTAGTGATGTTGACCATATTTTCATACACCTGTTTGCCATTTACAGTCTTCTTTGGAGAAATAGCTATTCAAGTCCTTAATTGGGTTACATGGGTTCTTTTGCTGCTGAGTTACAGGAGTTCCTTATATGTTTTGCACATTAACCACTTATCAGATATATGAGTATATTAAGAATCTATTCTTCCATTCTGTAGGTTACCTTCCAAATCTGTTTACTTGTGTCTTTTGCATGCAGAAGCTTTTTAGTTTAATGAAGTCCTGTGTGTCTACTTTTGTTTCTGTTCCTTCTATTTGTGGTGTCATATCTAAGAAGTCACTGCGCCAGCCCCAGAGCCATGATTTTTCTCTGTATTATTTTCTAGAAGTTTTACAGCTCCAAGTCTTACATTTAAGTCTCTAATTCACTTTGAGCTGCTTTCTGTATGGTGTTAGATAAGCATTCAGTTTCACTCTTTCGCATGTGGATATACAGTTTCTCCAACACCATTTGTTAAAGAGACTGTTCATTTTTCATTATTCATCTAGACATCCTTGTCAATAGTCAGTTAACTAGATGTTTGTGGGTTTATTTCTAGGTGCTTTGTCCTGTATTATTGATCTATATGTCTGTTTTTATGCCAACATCATACTATTTTAATTATTGAATCTTTGTAATACATTTTGAAATCAAAAATTTTATTGCCTTCAGCTTTATTCTTGTTTCTCAAGATTCTTTAGCCATTTAGGGTCTTTTGTGGTTCCATATGAATTTTAGGATTATATAAAATGCCACTGGGATTTTGGTAGAGATGACATTTTTGTTGTTTTTCTCTTATCATACTGAGTTCACTATTTGCCTCTACTTTTCTGCTATTATTTCTTCTAGTTCCTCCTCTCTTTCAGAATCCTTTTTTGTACCACAACATCAATTATCAATGAATTTCAAATTTATTTTTTTATCTTAGATATCTCCTTTCAGTTTTAGTTTTATATCCAAATGTCTAGATATGAGTTTCAGTTGGATGTCTTAAAGCACCTCAAGTTCTACATGCCAAAGACCAGATTCTCAAATCTGATTTTCATCCTGTGTGCTTCATCTTGGTGAATGCTGCTATGCAGATCAAATAATAATACTTATCTTTGAACTTTTTACATTTCCTTTCAAATCTTGTGTTTATTTTACTTTTTAGATATTGTCATTTTTCTGACTTTTCTTTTAATCTCTACTACCACTCTCCAATCTCAGTATCATTTCTTGTACTGAAATTTATCAGACATGATTTAAGGCAAATTATTTAAATTCTGTGAGCATCTCTTATGTAAAAGGCAACATTTTGCATAGGCCACCACATTTTGTGAAGAAGAGTGATATAATGTACATAGACCCTTTTGGTACCTTGCTTGGCACATAGCAATTGCTCAGTAAATTCTAGTCAGTGCTGTTATTATTGTTTATATTACCATTCTACTCATAATCATGAGAATATCATCAATTTGCAGCTTTAAAGTGATTTAATATCCATTATAGATTTATGCATCAAAATTGCACTGGGCTGTAAGTAGTACGTCACTTTTCAGGCTCGGGGCTCGGAGTTTATGACTTTCCCCAGAGGACATGGGTTGATGGTAGGAGAGCCGGAGCACAAATGTAGATCTGGCTTCAAATCCTCTTCTCTTCCCATGACACTATCTTCTCTCCCAAAGGAAGATGCTTCAAGGTAGAGGATATGACCATCCCTGAGGAATCAGATAATTAACTCCATACACTCAAAGTAAATGCAAATTCATTAACCTTAAAATAAAACTTTCTGTTTGTTGAAATTGGTTTTAGTTAATATGTCCCCATGAAAAAACTGAGAGGCGTCATTTTAATAAGGCCCCTTGAAACTGATTAGCAAATAAACTCACTTTCAGCAATTGCAGTGGGGAATTTTGTTTGCAGTAAAGAGTATTGTAACAAGACCCAGAGAGACAGTTTCATCATCCACACTTTTGCAAACTCTGACTTCAGTTTCTCTTTACTTAATGATCAGCATTTTATTTAATTAAAGTCAACAGATGAAGAATGGTAGCTACTGGAAATGACACTTTTCTCAATTTTCCCAGATACTTGAAACTTTTCCATGCTGACTAGAAATGCAAACACTGACCTAATTGCTTCCATATTACATAGTATGGGCAGGCAGTGGGCACTGGGGAACTTCTAAATTCTGTGATGAGATAACTGCATGTAAACCAGTCCCAAACAATTTGGAAATATACTTACTGATTAATTTTTTTTCAAATACTGTGTCCAACTACTACTTCTTTCACAATTAAGGTTTTTGACATATGCTATGACCCAGAAGTCTTGAGGAGAATGTTAATGCCTCCTAGGATATCTAAGGATGGTAGTGGAGGTTTAATTCTTTCCTTACTAAAGACATACAAAAGTCAGCTAGGTCAAGTCCTATTCAAATGTAAATAGAATAGAAATATCACATGTCTGGCACACATTCTAGCAATAAAAGATAACATGTGCCATGTGTACCCATTTTGGGTGGAGGTGATGCTTTGCTATTTGCAATAATTAGGCAAAGAATTGGTTTCTCCAAACGCCCAGAATACAGGTTATGAAGTACACTATGATAAAATGCTTATGACTGCAGTTTGATTATTTTTTCAGAAATACAGTAAGACACAAGAATCTCATCACAGTAGAAATACTATATTAAAAGATATCAAATCAAGTTACTTCAGGAAAAACAAATATAATAAAGTTGCTTGCAAAAATATCAAATTTTTTATCAAATTTTATCAAATTGTTATTTAAAAGCACCAAGAAAATAATTGCATATGTGTGTGTATTTAAATAAACCTAGAGGAATACAAAGGAAAGCATATGCAGAGGATTGTTCAAATGTCAACATAGGAATTAAGTATCAAAAATTTAGTGAAGAAAAAGTATATGTGAATTAAGTCAGGAATTCAAAATAAAAGTACAAGCAACTAAACAGAAGTTTCTTTTTAGCTACTTTATCTGTGGCCCCTGACACAGACTGGGGGTTCAGTACATCATAGTTAAATAATAAATGCATTTCACAGGAAGTTTTTGGCAATTTGACTCCCAACAGTGCCAAGTTCATTGCTTTAAACCGGTTCCCTTTATATATATAGATATAGATATAGATATAGATTTAATTATTAGTAAAATATAAATTTCATTTCTATGTATATAAATTATATATGTATATACATATACGTTATATGTATCTGTATTATATGTATGTATACACACATGAATTTATGTACATATTTAATCACTAGTAAAATATGAAGTTTACTACTAATACTCATTTTACTAATGATTAAATAAATATACATAAAAGAGAAAACACCATTTTTAAAGAATGAGTTTGGCAAAGTGAAATATACATATCCATTAAAGGTAGTGCACAAAGTTCATGCACATCCAGCACTGTTGGAAGCTAAGTCGCCAAAACCTTCTTGAGAGATTTATTTATTTGAGAGTTGGTGACTGACTGAGTCCCCAGTTTGTGTCAGGACCATCAATAGATAAAGCCACTATAAAGAGTTGAAAACCCCTTCCTACCCAATAGAAAACAGACACAACAAACTACACAAGCAAAATATATGTGTAAATGATATGGAAGGGGAAAAAGAGGAAATCAGGGAAGGGAGGGAGTAATAGTAGTAATTCGTGCTTTGTAAGACTTATGATAGATCATACATGATTCTAGATCTTTACACTCTTTAGCTCATTTAAACCTCAAAGCAGCACTTGAGGCAGTTACTACATTGTTTTAAAGATGATGGCAACAAGACACAGGATGTTATGTGACCCAGATAATCTTCACCTCTACAGAAGGGCCCAGGGGTGAAGAAGGCATGAGATTAAAAAAAAAAAAAAGCATTCCAAGTAAAGGGAACAAATAGAAATACCTAAGGCTGGTGTGCCCGGAGTACTAGAAGTCAGTGTGGATAGAAGGATGCAAATAGGGATGCAGGGATTAAGATCATTGAGGTCAGAAAGCCTACCAATGTCCAAATGCTTCTGGATCTTGTGGGACCTAGAAAGAATTGTGGATTTTACTGGGGGTGAAATGCACAACCATTGCAAGATTCTATACCAGGGAGTGAGATAATATAACTTCACTGTCTAATTTATTGTTTAAAATAATTACTCTTTAAAAATCAACTGGAGAGGGCAAGGATGCATACAGCAAATTTACTTGAAAGGAAGGTAGAAACAGTACACTGAATGATGACATCAGAACCCCTCTGACTCAGACCACAGGGAAAGAAGAGAGACAAGTGTAAACAAATGGTGACAATATATTAGAAGTGGATTCAATACTTAAATTGCTTGCCATTTATTTTTGCTTTTCTCTGTTTTCATTATACAAATTGTATTGCATACACATCACCAAAGACTAGTGATTTCACAGTGAGATTATTCTAGTTCAAATATGAACTAACTTTACCTTTGTTTTTATAGGCTGATATTTGGATATTTCTACTCACAAGGGCCGTAACCTTGGGGCAGTCAAGTCTGGGGAACCTTAGGCATTAATACTGTAGGGAATAGGGACTCAGTCCGTCAAGGCCTGTATCACACATACCCTCCCTATCCCAGAGAGTCACTGGGGAGGAGACCCCTGTGGAAACAGTCAGGGGGAGATTTCTCCCACAACCAAGTAGGTTAACAGGTCGTTTCCATAGCCCCCTTGCCTCAAGTCACCCACCATTTTTTCCTCTAAAAAGAAAGTAGATGACCCTGTCTTACTCTGCTCCAACTAGTAAAGCTGACATCTATCCACCAAAATGAAATAACCTTCGTAACTCTCCCAAAATGTTTCCCTCACTGGCCCCCTAAGACTTAGGCACGTTTTTTTTGGAAGACAAAAACTTTTTTTATCTGTTAATCAAACTTCAGAAGCCAATTCCTGTTGAAGAAGAGCATTTGTGTGTGTGTGAGAGAGTTGCCTTTCAGGTGAAAATTTGGGTGGTTTAAAAAAATGTGTATCAGACATTCACAGGTGAAAATAATACGCAAAAATGGAAGCTGGTCTTTTCAAAATTTGAAATTGATGAGGGTGTATAGGTTTTCATGTTTTTCCTTTTACTATGGATGTAGAAGGAAGGAAAATTAACTGGTTACAGTATGTGTGCAAAGAAAAGAACTTCAATGCTAAAATTTCATTAATTACTTATAAAACATCAAAAGTGATGTTTATCGTGCAAAACTGCAAGTAGGACCAGATTCAACATGTTCCTATGTCTGGAAGTGGAAAAATGCTGTCCAGGCCAATACTTCCTCAGTTCCCCTTTTATTCTACACCAAGACAGTGAGCTGTGGTTCTAATAGCTGTATTAAGATGCCAGTTCAGAAAGACAAGAGAGTTCAACAATTTCATCCAAACACTCCTCCCACAAAGTAGGCTTTGGCTCCACCAACAAGAAAGTAAATGGATAAGAGAGAAAGTTGTTTTCATGTCAGATTTTATGTGTATGCATGTATGTGTGTGTTTGTGTATACATATACGTGTGTGTGTGTGTGTGTGTATATATATATATATATATATATATATATATATATATATATATATATAAAGAGAGAGAGAGATGTTTTGATTTTGGAGAACACACTAGGTATAAATTATACTATTAAATTGAGTCAATAGAAGGAAAAGAGAATTTCTGAGCACTTTCACCAAACTGTTAAAAAGCATTTCTTTTTGGACAATATTTTTGGGAAGAGAAGGGGGTATTCTTTCTATTTATACACTTTTTACTTAGTCATTCAAATTTGATATGGTGACAATTTCTTATTTTATTTTAATCCCAAAATTAAGGTTAGCTTTCTCAGCCATACAGATGGAAAAAGGCTTATAATTTCCAATAAACACACCTTGAAGGTGGTTATAATCATAGATGAGTTACATGCAGAAAAATAAGCTGCATTAATTCTGGTGTGGAGGTAGAGATGGGAGGACATGGAGGGTCGAGGAGGTGAGGAGACTTCATGAATATTGTGGCAATTGGAGGAAGACACTGCTCTGTATTTTCTATGAACATAGAATCGGAATAAGGGGAGGTGACTTTTAGCAACCTAAAGAAAACTGCCCACAGTCTTGCTCTGTCTTATTTCCCTTCTTCCTCATATAGTTGTACAGGTTGCTGACTGACTGACAGCTTGAACCCCTAAGCCTGGACCATGAGGTGATACTGATATATTCATAATTGTAAAGACAAAAGTCATCGCTTTATCAATGATAACATTCAAACATGAAAATACTGGAGTACTACTTCCTGAAATTATTCTTTCTCTTATCAAAAAGATGACCACCTTTTAAAAGCAGAAATTTTTGCCATTTCACGGAAACTTTAGCAAAGATTATAAATGGAGAAAGTAGTTAAAATAGAACACTATAGAACACTTTAATTTGGAGAACTACATTTAAATATATATATATATTAGCTCTGTTCACAAGATTTTTTTCTTTTTAGAAAACAGTATATACACATGATTAGATATATATATTCAAAATTTGTCTGACCAATAAATAGAAAATTTCCCCTTTTGTTTTCTCTGCACTGAATATCCTGCTTAACTTTCCATTTAAAATAATATATAATTGTTAAAATAGAAAAAAATCTATTCAAAGAGATCAAAATAGTACATTATAGTTTCATTCCACCAAGAAAATAAAGCACCAGAAATTTTTTAAAGTTTTTTCCTTATCCAATATAATTTAAATGAGCTAAATCTAAAGTATTAAGATATCTACAAACATAGAAAGTTCTTTTTGTTTTTTTAATCTTTATTATAAAGTTTTCAATTGACTTATTTTTTATTGTCTCTCAATTTTTTGCCTTGTAAAATTATATATAGAGAGAGATGATAATTTGAAAATGTATTTGGTTGTTCTGATATTCTACTTCAATGAACAATGGCTTCTGAAGCTAAAGCACACTAGAGTTGGTGCCAGATAACAGTTCCTCAGTCCCAATGATTTGTTTCTGGCTCTATCTTATCTTTTTTCAGCAGCTGAGACCCTGGAATAAATGGCTGAACGGAATAGCACCCCGGTGACAGAAATCATTCTTTTGGGCTTTTCACTGCATAGGGGGATTGAAATCATTCTCTTTCTGTTCATTTCAGTGGACTATACTCTAACTTTGGTAGGAAACATTGGGATGATTTCACTACTCCAAATGGGTGCTGAACTTCACATGCCCATGCACTTTTTCCTCAGTAATCTGGCCTTTCTTGATGTTTGTTATTCTTCTTCAATAGCCCCCAAGTTCCTGGAGACCCTCCTGACCTAGCACAGGTCTATATCTTTCCATGCATGTGCAACACAGCTGGGCTTCTTCCTGAACTTCTTGATCTTGAAGATGTTTCTTCTTGTGGTAATGGCTTACAACCACTATGTGGCCATCTGCAATCCTCTTGTCTACAAGGTGATCATGTCCCGAAAGGTGTGTCTGCAGCTGGTAACAGGCCCCTACTTATACAGCTTTTCTGTTGCTTTGCTCCACACAGTTGTTACCTTCCAAATGGTCTATCATGGCCCCAATATTTTTAATAACTTCTACTGTGATGATGTCCCTTTAATGTTCCTTGCCTGCTGGGACTCCAGCCTCAAAGAGGTCTTGATTTTCATCTTCGCTGGATTCAACATGACCAGCCCTTTGACCACTGTCCTTATTTCTTACTTATACATTGTGGCTGCCATTCTGAGAATCCAGTCTACAGGAGGGAGGTACAAAGCATTCTCAACTTGTGCCTGTCATGTGACTTCTGTGACTATATTCTACAGGACCCTGATCTTCATGTATCTGCAGCCAAAACCGAACCACTCCCTTGACACAGACAAATGGCCTCAGTGTTCTGTACAATAGTCATTCCTATGCTGAACCCCATGATCTACAGTTTGAGGAACCAAGAGGTAAAAAGTGCCTTGAGAAAATCCATTGAAAAATGTTATGGCTTGCTTCTAATAAACTTCAAAAAGTGACTTGGAACAAGACCATATGCAGATGTGTTGATTTTATGATCTTTAGATGAAGTTAATACATTTTTACCATTTTTCATATAAGTAATATTATTTTATACATGAGTTCTATTTTTATATAGTTTATAACACATTAAATATTTAAAGAAAGTAGAATTTAATTTTTTAACAAATTACTGCTGTTTAGGTATGTGACTCATAGTTTAGACCTGGAGAGTTTCTAGTCAACTAATAAGAAGATTTAGCTGTTCCTTGGAGATGTGGTTTTGGTTTTGTATACTAGCAGAAGACAGAAAGGGGATAAGGAGGGTGATGAAGTAAGTTTCTTGTCCACCTTCATGTCAAATGGTACAGATTTTAGAGTGAAAACACTGAATTATAATTATGACTTTTAAGCTCTTAAACTGAATTGGCACCATCACAGAGAAATTAGTCTTGAAAGTCATCACTATCAATTGTCAAGGGCAAGTACTCAAGAAAAGAGAATATCTTTGCTGTTATTTTGGTATTACTTGTTTTGTAATTCCATAGCAGAATGTTAAAAAGCTAAGACAGTAGTGCAAAGTTTATGCAGTAAAGTGGAGGGTGGGAAAGAATTCATGACTCAAGAGCCATATTTCTGACCACCAGCAGCAAGGGCTCAAGCTGAGACTGGCAATGTGAGTAGGACTTAAAGGTTAGTGCGTCATACAGGAATCTGTGCCTTTCCTTTGGGATTCAGATAAGGTTGCTACAAAGTCACAAAACTACTAAAAGTATACTTGCTGGACTAATTCTCAGCGCCTGTCACAACCCAGAGTCCAGGGCCTCTCAGTCACAGCAGGTTCAAGTATTCAAAAGCCTTTCTCAAAGGCTGGACTCAAGAACTGTGGGAACTAAGCATTACCCCTCTTTGAGAAAGGAATTAAGTCAGAAGTTGAAAATCCCTTAAAATGGAAATTATCTTCAAGAGTAACTATGAAGCACTTGAGTTCAAAAGTAGTATATTTAGGTAATGTGTTATAAATCCATTTTTTTGTTAATAATGAGCTGAAGTCTATACAATAATAACCGGGTTCCAAGGAGCTACAGAATGATTCCACTTTCTAATTCATTGGACTAGTTGTGGGATGGAAATGAACATTCCCAACATTCTCCAATAGGTTATAATTTTCCCATTTTATTTTTTTTCTGTTTCATGTACACAGACAAATAAACCATTCACCAGTTTGTTTTTATTACCCATGGACACTTGCACATCTTGTGTTTGCAAGGCCCTGGCAAAAGTGGGACACATTTAATGAGGGAGTGAACCAAGGGTTTTCAGAAGCATAGTCTCTGTGGAACTTTTATGGCCAGGCTGCTGTCTGTCTCTTTGGGTTGTATTTGCAGTTAGCCATGGGGAAAAAATGTGCTTCTCATCGTTCCTGATAATAAACTGTTTCTAATAAGTCTTAATCCTACACCGCATGCCTTTTTCAACACTTCAAAACCATTACCACTACTCTACCTAACAGATCAGAACTGGGACACTCAGAAGAATATGGAGACTTGGGCAGTGGAGACAGACACTAGGAAATGGGGAGATCAAAGTCAGGGTCATCTTCCCAGGCATTCCATCCACCATATCACAGTGAGAAGGAGGACTGGGGCATGGCTGGCCCAGCCTACTACAACATGATCTCATCTTAACTAATTACATCTGAAATAACTCTATTTTCAAATCATGTTAATCTGAGGTACTTGAACTTAGGACTTCAATATATATTTTGGGGGGACACAATTCAACCCATAAGGAACAATAGCTAAAGATGTGTGTCAGTCACATGTCTGATGAAAGCTTACTTAGTCCATACCTACAAACAGTGCAGAAAAAAATAGCTGGGAAATCCTGAGGTCAAGAAAAAGGCTTATAAATATCTAAAAATGCTAGTGCAGAGAAGTGGCCCAGAAGTTGGGACAATTGGAGGCCATGACAAGTCTAAGGACTCATCAAAGCAGGGGGACAGAAGGGTTATAACCCAAATCTAAGACCAGAAGTTTGGGTTTTTACCTCCTTCTGGTTAGGACAGAGGACCAGGGTTACTTTATTCAATACCAGGAGAATAGGCAAATATCTGAGGAGATTTTTATCACCCTCAAAGAAAAATTTGCTCTAAGAAGTAGAGAGGAGATGACAAGAGTCATATTTCTGAAAAAGTATTATAAGAACACTTTAAGGGAAGATGAGGATACAGGTTAAGTGGTATAACTAGTGAACCCCCCAATTACAGTGATTCATTCAATAAGATAGAATTGTATTTCTCTCTCAGGCAACAGTGTGAGTTAGGGGTTAAGGTAAGACCATTAGACGTTCAATGTGTGGCTTCCATGTTTGGGTCTAGGGCAAGAATTTCAGTGGCAACGTTTTTCAGTGGGCAGGGGAAAGGAAATATCCAGGTCTAGTGGCTTATACCTTGAGGTGATGATCCTTAGGTTATATTCATAACATTCTACTAACAGCTCATTGACAAAACTTCATAACAAAGTTATAGACCTGGCTGTTAAGAGAAAATGAGAACTGTAGTTTATACCTGGATGGTCAGCATTTTTTAAATAGTAGCAATATCTCTGCCCTGAGGATCACAGAAAATACGGTCTTAGAATGTCAGGTCATAATGTCAATCTCTATGAAAGCAGTTATTCCATGAGCAGCCCTACATTTTGTGCTTCACACTAACCCTTTAGAAACAAACATGAGTTGTTTAAAAACATTTTTTAAAATGCTTTGTTAACATAGTTTCCAATACCAACCAATGGTACCCTTTTCCCCTACTCAGATTTTAAAGTTATGAATAAGAATTCCCTTTCCTCCACCATCTGCCTTTCCTCGCATCCATTCTAAGGAAAAGTGGCCCATGCTTATTTGGCATGTTAATCTGAGCTGCAATACTGTCTCTTAATTAGTGCATCTTACTGGTGGTATTGCTACAACTATATGCTGCTTCTCAGAGTCCTCCCTCACATATGCATGTGTGTACCCCTTTTAATTAGATAAGCACTTATACAAGGATAAACTCACTCATTAGCAATAACTTCTACTTTCCATTTGCCCTATATGGGTAAGTTAACAAGAATCAGCAAAGGTAGACAGATTTGTATTCTACTTGTAGAAAGAACGGAGTGTAGATGATGTAGGCTGTAGATGCCCCAATCTACATAGATAAACTGAACAGTGAGCTTTTGAAGATTTTTAATAAGACCCAAAGGGATACCATTTTGACCTGTATTTACTACATTGGAATGCATGCTCTGTGCAACAGCATTTAGTTGACAGTGTTTGCTATCTGGGTGATTCACTCCAGGTGCTAAAAGCTTGGCTTAACCTGGGAGAAACACAACCAAAACATTGAATGTGAGTAGGAAGAATTGGCATCAAATGATAGTTTCAAATCATGTCAACCAAAGGTTTAATAGGACAAAGGTCAGACTTTAAATATCAGAAACCTTATACTGATTTATTTTTTATTATGATGAGGGCAGGAAAAACTTTAGTCATAAACATTTAACCCTTTTAACATCAGGGAATTTATACTACAATCTAAAACAAAAAATAAGGGTAATTAAACAGATTGTTGAAATACAAACATTACTTACTATAAAACAATACATACTGAGGACAAATCTTATGATTGTATTGAGAAAGTAGTTGTAGGTCCTGAAAACAATTTCATTTTCAAAAATCCATGTGTACATAAACACTATAGAATACTTTTTTGGTAAATCAGTGTCTATCAGCTTCCTGTATTCATAGAAAGGAGATGAATTCTTACTTGTTCTTTCTCTCATGAAATATATATGCAAAATATATCATAGGAAACTATGTTTGATTTCAACAAGAGTGCCTCCAAATTAAGATTTTCTATCTAAACTTATTTATTAGTTCTTCCAATGACTACACTTAGCACAATCTTGTATACACTGTGAATGACATTAATATTCAGATTCAATAATATGGTTGCATATAGAAGATGAAGTAAGCTAACCATTCAAGTCTATTCTTGGGGTAAAGCATCACTGTATTAGTTTAAGCCTTTGATCATGTATAAGAGGTGTCTTTAGAAAATCTTTTTTGAGCTAGGGCTTTTATGCCTGGGCATTTATAATAGGTAGCATCACACCACAAAAATAACTACAGTAGTTTCACTTCCCCAAGTTTGCCTTAATGATTGCTTTGTTGACTGCCTCTTTCACATCCTTGTTTCTCAAACTGTAGATCATAGGGTTCAACATAGGGATCACTGTGGTGTAAAATACAGCCACTATTTTCCCCTGCTCCACAGATTCTTCGGTAGGCCGCCTAAGATACATGAATATGAGAGTCCCGTAAAACATGGTAACAGCTGTCAAGTGGGACCCACATGTGGAGAATGCTTTCTTCCTTCCATCAGCAGAGTGCATGCGTAGCACAGCTATGACAATGAGGGTATAGGAGATGAGGACCACTGAGAGGGAATATGTGAAGTTAATTCCAGCAATCACAATCATTGTGTATTCTTTGATGTGGATGCCCCCACAGGCAATCTTGATGAGAGGAGGGTCTGCACAATAGAAGTGGTTGATTTCAAAGTTTCCACAGAAGTACAAGCCATAGGTCCATAGTGTGCATATTAGACTAACAGAGAATCCGTAGACATAGGGCACAGAAATGAGCCGAACACAGACAGTCCTGGACATTTTACTGCTGTAAAGCAAAGGGTTGCAGATGGCCATGTAGCGATCAAAGGCCATCACAGCCAAGACATAGACCTCCACATGGACAAGGGCAATGAAAAAGTAACACTGCACCAGACACCCTGCATAGGAAATGGTTTTTGTCTTTGATAATAAGTTTTCCAGCATTTTGGGGGTGACATTGGAAGAGAACCACACATCCACAAAAGACAAATGACTCAAGAAAAAGTACATAGGGCTCTGAAGCTGGGGACTGATGCTGATCAAAATGATCATACCAATGTTTCCTAGTAGAGTGATTATGTAAACTACTAAGAACACCACAAAAAAAAGAACTTGAAGTTCCTGGCGACTGGTTAATCCCAGAAGAATAAATTCTGTCACATCCGTGAAATTTGGCATTGTCGTCACATAGACTCAGTCTGTTAAAGTCTGTGGAGAAATTAAAAATAATAGAAAATATAAATGGATTTGTTGTATTTTTGAAATTTTAAGTCACATTTATCTTTTTTCTAATTCAAATAATCTAAAAATTGATGTGAATTTCTCACAATGTCCAAGATAAGAATATATAGGCATAATTGTTTTCTTTAACAGGTGTTATAAGTAGTTACCATCAATATTTATCAGTTTTCTATTTGTAAAAGAAAAAATTACATTAGTTGCTAATGCATTTTAAAAATAGGCCTTTATATTTTGCGAGATTATGACACTAATGTTAAAATCACAGGGAACAAATATGACTAAAGTCAGACTGAAGGTTGTCAAAGAATGGTTAAATCCTATTCCATATGGACTGGTTTATTTTTAAAAAGTGTTAATATTCATATGTACATGGATTTTTGAAAATAAAATTGTAGTCAGAATTTTCAACTAGTGTCTCAACACACTGGTATTACAATCTAGTTATTAACATATTTGTCCCACTTAAGCCAGCATATGATATCACAGGCTTCCTAATATGAAATTTCTAGTCATATTTTATTTTGTTTAGCTACGTTATGCTTGTCTGATTGCCACTATTTGCAGGGGTGAGGTAAGAGGGACTTCACAGCCTAGACTCTCTCAGTTGTACAATTATCTCAGAAAAGGAAACTACAAGTGGTCTAATCACCTAGCACCCACTATCAAAATCACATCAATAGATAAATGCCTCGGGGTACAGTTTAAGTAACATGTTGTAATGACTAGTATGTCTTGTTTCAGGGAACCAATCAACTCTATGCCTTATTATTCATATATAAATTTGGTGTCACTGCAAGAAAAAGCTCTTCAAACAACATATTCCTGTCTTACTGCACCTCTCCAAGAGCTAAACACTTACCATAAGTTCTCAAGGATTTAAATATAGGATTAGCACAATCTTGAGAATTTAAGCTCTGCATAATAATAGTACTTAAAGGGTATATTGCTGAACTACAAATGGGCCTGTTTGCAATCGCTTACATTAATTTATTTTACAAATATCAAAGCTAATTACATGTCAAATATATTTGTTGCATCTACAACTAATATAAATTACTTGTAGATAAAAATATGAGGGTGAACAAAGTAGATAAGAGTCTACATTCCATTACACTTTATTCTTGTTGAAAATGTATAAGTAATAAATATACAAGTAAGATAATTTAAGGATGGAATTGCTGTAACAGAAGTATAGCTTACTAATAAGATAAGAAGAAACATGGGCACAGACAATGGGGGAAATTGACTTTTGGAGGAGGGGTGGGACAGGTTAGGGGAGAGCAACAGGGAAAAGGCATGACATGCTTAAATGGACAACAATAAATAAATTTTAAAGAGAAACATGCTCATTTCTGAATATTGACTTTGCATCCCCCTGTTTTGCCAAATTCACATATTAGGTCGAGTACTTTTTTGATGGAGTCTATGGGTTTTCTATGTATAGTATCATGTCATCTGCAAACAATGATATTTTTGCTTCTTCTTTCCAATTTGGATGCCTTATTTTTCTTTTTCTTGTCTGATCACTGTGGCTAGGACTTCCAATACTATGTTGAATAGAAGTGAAAGTGAACATCCTTGTCTTGTTCCTGATCTTAGTGAGAAAGCTTATAGTTTTTGCCTATTGAGTATGATGTTGGCTACAGGTTTCTTGCATATGGTCATTATTATGTTGAGATATGCTCCCTCTACTACCACTTTGCTGAATATTTTTATCATAAATGGATGCTGTACCTTATCAAATGTTTTTTTTCTGCATATGTTGATATGATCATGTGATTTTTGTCTTTCCTTTTGTTTATGTGATGTACTATGTTTATTGATTTATAAATATTGTACCATCCTTGCATCCCTAGGATGCATCCCACTTGATCAAGGAGTATGACCTACTTAATGTATTGCTGAATGCAGTTTGTCATTTTTTTTAACATTTAGCATCTATTCTCATCAGCAATATTGGCTTATAATTTTATTTCCTTGCTGTGTCTTTAGCTGGTTTTGAGATTAGGATGATGCTGGCCTCAAAAAAAAGTTTCAGAGTTTTCCCTCTGTTTGGATTTTTTGAATAGTCTGAGAAGGATAGGGATTAGCTCTACCTTAAATATTTTATAAAATTCTCCTGTGAAACCATCTGGTCCAAGGCTTTTGTATGCTGGAGTTGTTTGATTACTGCTTCAATTTCACCAGATATTATTGGTCTGTTCAGGCTTTCTGCTTCATCTTCATTAAGTTTTGGAAAATTATATTTTTCTAGAAATTTTCCCATTTTATACCAACAATGAAATATCATAAACAAAAATCAGGAAAGATCCTATTTGCTATAGCAAAAAGAAAAATAAAGTACCTAGGAATAAACCTAACCAGGAAGTAAATGATCTGTACTCAGAGAACTAAACAACACTGAAGAAAGAAATTAAGGAAGACACAAACAAATGGAAGCATATACTGTGTTCATGGATTGGAACAATCAACATCATCAAAACATCCACCCTACCCAAAGAAATTTATAGATTCAACACAATCCCTATTAAAATTCCAATGACATATTTCACAGATATAGAACAAACATTTCAAAAATGTGTATAGAGTCATAAATGACCCAAATAGCCACAGCAACTTTGAGGAAGAAGAACAATGTAAGAGGGATCACAATACCTGATAACAAACTATATTACAAGGCCACAGTAATTAAAACAGTCTGGTACTGACATAAGAACAGACACATAGACCAATGGAACAGCATAGAAAGCCCAGAAATAAATCTATGCCTCTATGCTCAATTAATATTCAACAAGGGGACAGAAGCATAAAATGGAGTAAAAATAGCCTCTTCAACAAATGGTGTTGGGAGATCTGGACAGCTACATGCAACAAAATAAAATGACCACCAACTTACACCATACACAAAAATAAACTCAAAATGTAGAAAAAACTTAAATATAAGTTATGAAACCATAAAAGTCCTAGAGGAAAACATAAGCAGGAAAATCTCAGATATTTCACATAGCAATATTTTCACCGATATGTCCCCTAGGGCAAGGGACATAAAGGAGCAAATAAACAAATGGTACTTCATCGAATTTAAAAGCTTCTACACAGCTAAAGAAAACAACACCAAAATGAAAGGGAGCCAACTGTGTGGGAAAATACAGTTGCCAACGATACCTTGGACAAGGGTTTGATATCCAAAATATATAAAGAACTCACATGACTTCACACCATGAAGACAAACAATCCAATTAAAAAATGAGCAAAAGACCTAAACAGACGCTTGTCCAAGGAGACCATATAGAGGGCCCAGAGACATATGAAAGGATGCTCAGCATAACTATCCATCTGAGAGATACAAATTAAAACCACAATGAAACACTTCTTCGCACCAGTCAGAATGGTCAACATAAACAAATCAACAAACAACAAGTGCTGGCAAGGTTGTGGAGAAAAGGGAACTGTACTGCACTTTAGGTGCAAATGTAAACTGGTGCAACCACTGTGGAAAATATTATGAAATTTCCTCAAAAAACTAAAAATAGAGCTGCCTTTTGACCCAGCAATTCCATTGCTGTGATTATACACTAAGAACCCTGAAACACCAATTCAAAAGAACCTATGCACCCCAATGTTCATAGCAGCACAATTTACAATAGCCAAGTGCTGGAAACAGTCTAAGTGCCCATCAGTAAAGGAGTGGATCAAAAACTGTGGTACATTTACACAATGGAATACTGCACAGCAGAAAGTACTGAGGAACTCGTATCCTTCTCAATAGCATGGATGGAACTGGAGAGCATTATGCTCAGTGAAATAAGCCAAGCAGTGAGGGACAAATACCAGATCATTTCACCTTTAAGTGGAACCTTATCAACAAAACAAATAAGCAAGCAAAATACAACCAGAGACATTGAAGCAAAGAACAAACTGACAGTAACCAGAGGGGAGGGAGAAGGGGAATAACAAGGGACAGAAGGGGAAGGGTGGTCAAGGAACATACATGAAGGACACATGGACAAAGCCAAAGGGGATCAGGATTAAGGATGGGAATGGGGGTGAGTGGGGTGGGGGAGAGTCATGGGGGCAAAATGGAGACAACCATACTTAAACAACAATAAAACAATAATAAATAAATAAATAAATTGAAAAAATTAAAATTCTCCCAAAAAGAAGAAACACACTAAAAGTAAGCAAGGCATGTAGAGCCTAGAAAATGATGAGCAATCTAAAGCTTCTGAAAAGAAACATAAAAACACATGTATAACATTCTAAAAAATGCTAAGAAATAAGGGGAGGCGGAGTACAGACAGACTCGTCAAAATGACCTCTCTGAGGAGGTGGCCACTGAGTCAGTGAGAAGTAGCCAGCTGTGTAGAAATATGAAGGAAGCAGTGGATGCAAATGCAAAAGCTCAGGAGAGGAAATATTAGCCTGGCATGTTGAACATGAGTGCTGCTGGAGGCAATCCTTTATATGTTAAAAAAACGCATGAATTCTTTGATGATATCATAGCACCTTCCATTATTAGCAGGGCCCATTTGAGAAGTTCATTAATCTCAATAAACTATTTTCTTACCGCTGAAATGCTTAATACATAAATTAAATATATAATACATAAAATGAATTGAGCACCTTACAGACTAGACACTGCCGTCTCAGTTCTGATCTCAGTTTCCCCTTCCTGTAGAGTTCCATGATTGTATCTCATCTGTTTTGCTCTTTATAAGTATGGAAATGCTTAGGCAGATGAAAGCTCAGATCAGGGATTTTTCTGTGTAAACATTCCTAACGTCGCTGGAGGATCCCATAATTCTCTAATGAACAGAGTTCCGCTTTGGTTAATGCTACTATTATCTCATTGTCAGTATAAAACATATAAAAAGCATCAAAGTATCAGAAAACATAAATTAATACTACTTCTCTAAGTTTGCTTCAGTCCTTGTGTGATGTGTTTATTTCTCTTCCTCTACACATAGTTACTGGCTTTGTGGTAGGAGAGTTTACCTCGTTCATCCCAGGACTCTTTAAAATGCCTAGCTCGGATGTTACATAGAACAAATATTCAGAGATATTCACACATATGATTTCTTCAAAAAGTGTCCAGTTATCTAGATCTTCATATAATGTATTATAATATTCCAATATTATTAAAACTCTCTGAAAAAAAATTTTCTAGTGACAAGCATCTCAACTTTATAATATTAGTAAGAATATTCACTTTTATTGAAGGCTCAGGAAACCTCTTGCATGCAAATGTTACAAAACAGGTTCTATTAGCACTGTCACTTTACATATGAGGAAACAAGTTCACTGAAAGCCAGGAAAGTCTCCATGGGTCAGACATCTACCAATTGACCAGACTGAGGTACAAGCCAATTACTTTAACTCCAGGGTGGTACCCCCTAATAACCTTATATTGCTACCTCTCTGATAACCTATTATTCTATTTTTACACATTCAAAATTCAGTTTGATTATCCTCCAAGACTGAATAAATCTATCCTTTTAATATGAAACCCTTGATGGAAAGAGCTTAGTTTGACCCTAGAACGGGCTGAACTACAAAGATAGTGGACCTCTGCTTCTCCCTATCTTTCCTTAGTTAGGTAATCCCAGAGACCCAGGATCAGATAAGCAAGGCACTTCTGAGATAGAGCTAGTTTATTGCACAAGTGTGCATCATCTATGAAAACAATTAAAAATACAGAATGTGAAATTTATAAATAAAAAACCAAGTTCACTTTTATTAACCTTTCTGGAATTTTTCATGAAGAAAAATTACTTGTGCAATCATACTTACTGACACAATATCCTCAAACTTCATTAATGTATTTTTAAAACAATGATGTGCAAATTAATGGAACTGGTAAAGAATAATAGATGAGTAAAAAATGAGGAGTAAAAATTTTGTACATACTTATTGTAGCAAGATCATTCTTAGGAAGTTTTGAATAAACTCTGAATAGAAATAAAAATATTTACCAGTAATATAATTTCACAAATTTAAACACTGTAATAACAATAAGGTTTCAGTCTTCTCTTCAAAACAGGGATAAAAATTAGACTTGCATTCATCTGTATTGCACAGAATACAATTTAAGGACCTACCTTCAGCAGAGAGGACAAGCAGATGATAATTTCTTACAATATATAATGGAATCTGGAACATTAATAGCATCTCCCCCCAAGGAACAATCCAGGTAATTATGAAAGGAATAATGATTACAATTCTAGAAACATCTCAGGGGTAGGAGAAGCTAAGGGGTGTTAATTGGAAAAACAATTCTTTTAATAAAATTAAGAAATAAAAATTCTTGATACCATGGTACAATCTCTCACTTTCATATTTGTTCTGTCCTCTTTCATTCACACTTGGTGCTTATGCATGTCAGAAAAGTATTCTCGGCTTGCATCATGCAAAACTTTAGGCAGTCACTTTCTTTTCTGTTGTATTACAGTTCTAATAAACATCACGTGTCAGGATGCATGATCATAGCAACCCATGCCCTGTGCTTACTTTTTTTGTTTGTTTACAGGTGCCCGAAGCATCAAAAGTATAGATCACTTGGAAACATTTAGGGAGAAAGTATACAGTTAAAAGTATTCATGAAGTAGTCAATTGCAGAGCATTTTGGCTTGTGCACTTTAAGCTTTTCGGGGAGTCAGTAAAGCATCAACTTTGGTCAGACATATCAGGAATCAAACCATAGTTCTACCACTATAACTACGTAACTGTGAAAAAGTAACAATTCCCAAGCTCGATACTTACCTGAAGAGTGGGGAAACTACTATGTTGCAGTGTGACTTAATGATCTCAGATGACATAAGGATAACTTTCACAACAATGCCTGTTTCACATGACACACTCAAAAAACTGAAATTATGCAATTTCACCTCTAAACACTTTATAAGTATGATCCCACCATCTCTATTGTTGTGACTAATATTATCCATATGTTGAAGAATGAAAATATGCATATGGGAAGTAACTATGAAATTAAGTGTTTCTACCAGGTTTACATAGTTAGCAAGCTGAAGACCCAGAATGCAACCTTGGCTTGTTCATAAACTCTAAACTGTATACTATCTCAATGTAACCTGAAAAATTATAGACATAGTTGTGCTCAAGCAGTTTTCTCCTGAATTCTTCAGTTCCCAAGTACCCAGAATTCCTGAGTTCCTCCTAATTCACTATGGAGAAAATGCATCCAATGAACTTTTTCGCACCAGGTTATTATGATATATTATGTACCCTTTCAAGAAAATGTAGCTTTGAAAAGAAGAAAGTGTGTGTGTGTGTGTGTGTGTGTGTGTGTGTGTGTGTGTGTGTGTTAGAGACAGAAAGAGCATGAAAGAGTGACAAGGGGAGATGTTGAAAGATAACAAAGATGATAAATGTAGGAATTACTGTAACAATAAAATCTATTTTAAAACATGTTTTACAGAAATATCCTGAATTTTCAGCTAATGTCAAAATTTCTTTTTAAGTTCTGTCAGCTCGTGGGAATTATGAACCAGAAGATATTGGACATAATAGCCTGCAACCTGAAAATTAACTAGATGAATAACAGAAATTGAATACTCCAAAGTCACTCACAAATTAACTTTTTAAATTTTCAGTGATCTAATGATTTTAGCTTTCTCCTCTTTTTTTAAACTTGATTTTTCTTGTTGACACTACTACAGATGTCCCCATTTTCCTCCCCTTTGCCCCTTCCATGCAGCCTCTGCCACCCCCTTCCCTCAGGCAATCACCACACTGTGTCTGTGTGTGAGGATAGGTTCTTTGGCTCATCCCTTCACCTTCTTTCATGCTGTCCCCACCCCCGACACTGTCCACCACACACAAATTAATTTAAAATTTAGAACATGATTTAACATTGATCTTGGGTGCCATCATTCTTCATGTAACATTAAAGTAATTCTCTCAAAAATTCAGTTGGGAAAACATTTAGCCTTTGAAAAACAGAAGCAACAAAGGTTATCCAAATTTACCTGCTAACAGATTATGAATATTAAAATGTGTTGGGGACCGCCCTGCATGGTATCAGAAGCTGTAACCCCCGCCAAGGCTAAGGCTGAGGGAGTGGCCTTCGACCCTAAACCAGCAAGGAGACAAAAGCTTATCTCCCTGGCAGGAACGCTGCTTCTGCTGCTTCATTCATAACTGAACCCCAATGCTTGGTCAGTTAGCCAATGATGTATAAGATTCCCCAAAGGGGGGAACAATCTAGGACAGGCATGATCACGTGGGAGGCCCCCAAGAAAGGACTTTGTGGGCTACAGCAAAAGGGGGTGATGGACCCTCACCCCTCGGCTTTGACGTAGCCTGAGTCCTCATTGTCTGGGTGAAAATCTCCTTATCTCTTGGTTGCCTTACTTCCCTTGCTCCACCTAAGCCTGAAACAATGACTAGGGTGGTGCAGCTCTATGCTGAAAAGGGCAGATTCCCCAGGATGATCAGGCCTAAGAAAGAATATATAAAATTCTGTGAAACCTGCTTTGTTTACAATGCTCAGTAGAATGATAAGGGTTCAAGGAAAAAGTAAGTTTGTTCCTCAAAGTTTTACAGCTCTTTGATCCTGACTCAAAATAGGCCCTCAGACTTCCTTGTTATCTATTGTTTGATCCTTACTTCCCGGCAATGTTTCATGAGCTTTACCTAAACTCCTATGCAAAGGAAAACCAAATTAAAAGCCTCTCCGGAGGGGGAACGGGGCACAGCGCACTCTCTCCCCACCAGAGAGAGTGGCCATTTCATTCCTACTTCCCCACAGGACTTGGTTGTCTCTGTATGTTTTTCTTGCGTGTTGATGAGCCATGCACAGCGTCCCGCAGTCACTGCCAGCTGGTGAATCGCATCAAAAATGCTTTCATATTATATTTTTAAGTATATTATAACACAGCTTATCAAGAGTTCTACAATAAATGCTTTTAATTTCAAAACAAATTACTTGTAACACATTCCAAAAGTAATATTACAGAAGTTAGATCTTAAATTCTTTATGGAGTTTATGGTTTGTAACCAGAGACACAGCAACACTGCAATTTAATCTAAAATAATGGTTTGTTTATATGTGAATAGCTTTGAGGAGTTGCCCATGATATATATGTGTGTATGTGGAAATGAGTTCATATGCATTTTGGGTTTTCCTTGGGGAAAATAAGAACAGAAAAAATGAAAAATGTTTTTCCTCATATTACAACCATATAATTTTATATTTTTATCCATGCAGATAAATTTGTAGTTACTTAAATGTGTAGTCTAAATCTGTGAACTACATTTCTGTAGCTACCCATGTCTGCATCAAAACATCAGGTTATTTGTGCAGCTACTGAGGACAAAGAGCCTTTAAGTAAGTTCTAGTTGTCAAGTTGCTGCTTCGTGCTGGTACTTCACAAAATGAGGCAAAACAGAGATCCCAATCATGTTAACATTATCCTGGCAGGACAGGTTATCAGTAATAAGAAAGAGAACATCCTAAATGTTTTATTTCTTTCAAAGACAAAAGTTATTTCAAAATATTTAAGTACTGTATTGACACAGATGTGCATAATATTCCATGTGCACATCATTTTAATGTGTTAAGTGGAATCTGGAGAGCAGTGCTTTCAAAATGGCCCATCCATCCAACAGTCACACCCACACTTCATTCAGACAGGACACCCTTGGTAGGGGCACACGACACGTGCACAGTGTGGTTGGCAACTTTGGGGATGAATTATGGAAGTCATTAGAATCTGTAAAAGAGAGACATCATGTTGTATCTCTTAAAACCCAAAAAGTTGAATAGGAATTAAATACCATAAGATTCTTATTTTCAAAGTAGTTGTCATTAAACACACCTGCACTTCATATTCAGAAAAACAATAAACATCACAGAATCTCACAGCCTTTACAAGGAATATTGTATGTTCTCATTCTAAAAAATTAAATAAAACATACTATTTTTTTCTGCCCCAGTTTACTCTCTCAATAAGCACATTGATATTTCCCAAATTCATCTAAGGCATTTTTTAATAAGATAAAAACCTGTTCATTCTAGCTAAGAATTTGAACAATTTCTATTAGTGTGCTAGTGAACTTTGACTCAAATAACCTTTCATTAGTTAATTTATGAAGTTTTAGTTATCCTCACTTCTTACATCAACAGAAATGGGTCGATCTACTATTTTTCTTGTAATGTGAGTCTTTCTTTTTTTTCTTTTCAATGTACAGTCTCTAGCTTCTGTAAAAGGTCTTTAGCTGTGTACTAAGCCACAATCTGCTGACAAATATAACATAGAAGACAAAATTCACTCAATTTTATTTTAATTTGTTGCACATATTCTGCTCATCACTTTGTTCACGGCCCCTTTCACATCCTTGTTCCTCAGACTGTAGATCATGGGGTTCAGCATGGGGATCACTGTCGTGTAAAACACAGCCACCATTTTCCCCTGCTCCACAGACTCCTCTGTGGGGCGTCTGAGGTACATGAAGATGAGAGTCCCATAAAATATGGTGACAGCTGTCAAGTGGGATGCACAGGTGGAAAAGGCCTTCCGCCTCCCTTCTGCTGAGTGCATCCGTAGAATGGCGATGAGAATGAACAGATAAGAAGTGACAACTACAGTCAGAGAGTATGAGAGGTTAATGCCTCCAAGTATGATCATGGTGAATTCTTTGACAAAGGTCCCAGCACAGGCCATTTTGATGAGAGGTGGGTCTGCACAGTAGAAGTGGTTGATCTCAATTTTCCCACAGAAGTATAAACCATAAGTCCATAATGTTGCTGCCAGACTAGTCAGAAAACCATATATGTAAGGGAAAGAGATCAGTCGAACACAGACAACCCTGGACATTCTGCTGCCATAGAGCAGAGGCTTCCCGATTGCCATGTATCTATCAAAGGCCATCACAGCAAGGATAAAAAATTCTACATGGACAAGGGCGATGAAGAAGAAACACTGTACCAAACAGCCATTGTAAGAAATAGTTTTTGTCTCTGATAACAAGTTTTCCAACATTTTAGGAGTAACATTGGATGAAAACCACACATCCACAAATGACAAATGACTGAGAAAAAAGTACATGGGGCTACTGAGCTGTGGACTGACCTTAATTAACAAAATCAGGCCAATATTGCCCACTAAGGTGATAATGTAGACCACAAGAAAAATGACGAAGAAGAGAATTTGCCATTCCTGATGACTGGTCAGTCCCAAAAGAATAAACTCTGTCACATCAGTGAAGTTGAGCATTTTCTCAATGTTAGTCACAAATCTCTGGGATAACAAAAAGGAAATAAATTTGAAAACCAAGTGTTAATCATTTATGACCATTTTCCCAATGTTAGTTACAAATCTCTGTGATCACAAAAAGGAAATAAATTTGAAAATCAAATTTTAATTATTTATTAATTTATACTTTTATCAAGGCCCACTTTCATTGTTTTCCTTGTACATGCCTATGACTGCTTTTTGCATTATTTTCAGCAGATCTCTGGTGGTCACTAAGGTGAATAAATACATGGGCTCTACTATATAGCATTTACACTAAGTATTGTGATTAAAACATGCTAATATTAAATATTGTGATTAGCCAGATTCCAAGACTACCTTTTAGACATCTCTCCTTTCCAATGCTGGCATGTTTTGGTAGTTTCACATTTTTTAGATATTGATAGAGAGTTATACTTCTCTTTTCATCATAAGTCAAAAATAAATTTTTATACCATTTTTTTGCTATTATAAATATATTCTTCATGAGAAAGCCAATTAATCAAATAACCCATCAGCTCCAAATGCCAGATAAAATAATATTTTTAATCTAATCACATACTTCTAACTCAGTTAAACTGAAGTGACAGAAACTAATCACAGTCATCATCAAAACCAAGTTAAAAGGGTGAACCACTTATTCATGTACATATGTATTCATACATTATACATATTCCCTGTGTACTGACTCTTTTGCATATCACATGTAATTATAGTCTACTAGGTAGCATCTACTGTAGTGTCCTGGAGATTGAAAAATAAGTAAAACAAGGAGATTAGTGTTACTACTTATAGTGGTATTAATGTAAGTAAATGTTCTGAAACCATGATACACTCTTACAGAAATATCCCAAGGGAAGAAAGGAAGCAATGCTTGACTCTTCTTTGAGATCCAGTGGAGTTATAAGAAAGCTTCCTGGATGTTTTGCAAACTTATTTTCCAATACTAGGTTGTATCACATGCACCTTTCTCCAGAACAATATTTTACAAATTATTTTCCTAAGAAAACACTAGTTTCTCTTATAATGTTATTAGGGATTATAAAGAAAAATCCACAAGTGTCCATTCATCAAATAATAGTGAGAAATCTTTATATCCTATCCAATCATTTAGAAACACACAATCTACCTAGTAAAATTACACTATGAGAACTTTTATCTCAAAAAATCTATTAAATTTAGTTTAGCTTTGCACTGACTTTTCTCAGGAAGAGAGGAGAGAGAGATCCCATCAGCCTCAGTGAACATGGAACACACACTGTAATTCTATCCCATAAAAATCTTGAGACAGCTTTTCAATGGCACAATGAAGGTATAATGGAATGGTGTTGTGCCCTTCAAGGTTCAATATCATTTCTAAGACAAAATATCATTCCAAAAACTCTTGTTTTAACCTCCAGAATTACACTTTGTTCAATTACAATCTGATGGGATCTATCCATGGTTTATCTCTGCGTAGTGACAAGGAAAAATAAAAACAGGCAATAAGATAAACCTCACTGCCATAGTGAAAATAAACAGACGCATCCACAAAGGTGATGCACTACCTCCCATTCAACTCATTTGGAAAGGAAAGTTTTCTCTGGAGAAAGGAGAATGCTAACAATCAAAGCAGATCAGATCAAGACTGTATAATTAAAGAGTCTCAGGCTAATTAAATAAAAGTTGAGGCATTAACTAAGGGCTAAAAAATTAGTCCTTAGGCAAATTTCGGGGAAAAAAGGAGGGGGGGAGAGAGACAGAGAGAGAGAAAAGAAATGCCCTTCTTTCTTTTCCTTCACTGTCCCAGGATCAGTCCAGAAGGGTGTCCTGCCTTTAGGTGCCAGGTGTCTGGATCTGAGTCTGTTTTTGTTTCCCAACACCAACATTTCCCAAAAGCTTCCAGCTGAGATTTTGTTGAAAATGGTTTTGTTTTGATTTGTTATTATGTCATTAAGAATTAATATCATTCATGTATTTTGGGCATAATTGCCCCAGTAATGATGATGTGTTTCCTCTATCGCATCAAGGGAGACATAACGTATTTATGTCATTCTCATTTGGCTGTGAAATCTGCCAGGTCTCAGCACCATACTTGTAATTAACAAGTATTTTCTACTTATTACTTAACAAGAATTAAGCGTTACTGTGTATTTTTTAGGTGGGGGTGGGGAAGAGACTGTGCTCTGGGAATACCATGTTGCTCCTCAGACTTTCAGCCACTAGGTAACAGGCAGTGATGTTCTTAGGTAAATCTGTCATTACTGTGATGGTAGTCAGGTGGAGATTCCCTAATTATATTGTTTCTTGTATATTTACCATTTGGCAATTCACTGCAGAGTTCCACTTTATCTTCAGTCTTTTTCTTTGTCCATGTCTAGAGAGGCTTGTTGATTGACAAAGCAGACAACCTGTCTTGTTGTATTGGAGATGTGAGGAATGCTTTGTTTTTATTGGTCTTCAAGTTTTTTAACTGTGTCCCATGGTCCTGCAGGTTAAAAAGGATACATAGACACCCAGTCACTCTATTTAAATGTATCAAGAGATTTTCAATGTTTATTTTGTAAGGACCTTTTGGACTTAAGCATACACAGACATGCAGAGATAAACTGAAGCTTAGAAAGTACATGTGATCGCACTAAATTAAAGTGGCTCTCAATCTCCTGTGCATAAAGGAGAGTTTCCTTTAAATTATTTTAGAGTCTAACTCAATAGCACTTTGGTATTGCTCAGCTTACTACTCAATAGGTTGTGTATTAATAAATTGGCCAAAATTATTTATCTACCAATTTATCATTCATGTCACAAAAGGTAAACTACCTACCACCTTAAAGAAATATATTTGAGAGTTGTTAAGAAGTAAAGGATGGCATCAGATCAGAGTGGACATTAGTAATGTGAACAATTTTTAATTAGAAAATTCCTGATTTATTCACAGTAATTGTGTGTAGCACTTATACAGCTTTCATTAAGGTAAAAAATGATAACCCAAGGCAAACAAAGATATACATGTGACTTATACATGTGACTCAGTTGCATTGTGACTAGCAGCTAAGTGAACACAGTGCACGGTGGGGCTGTGCTCCCTCAGTGTGAGGTGAGCTGTGCACACTGCCACTCACTCTGCAGGGGTCAGTGACCTGTGATGGCTCAGGTCTTCCTGACAATCTTTTCTCTTTACAATTTTTGTGGACCCTTTCTGACATAAACATAAGCTTAATTTTAAACTAATTTTTAAATATTGAAGTCCACTAAAATCATAAACTGGTTGCTTTGCTTTGTCTAAAGCTAAAAATTGTTCTCATTTACAGGGTGGGGCAAAAGAGGAGGTTTACAGTTGTTCACAGGGGAAATAATACAATCATTAATCAATAGTAATGCAAGAATAAACTCTGTGTTTCACGTACAAACTACAGTAAATCTACTTTTACCCTACCCTGCATTCAAGAAAAAGAAAAAGAAATTCATACTCTGCCGGAAAGCAACTCGATAAAATATTTTCCCTCCTTGTTGTATATATGCTCTGAAGTGTGTTGTGTTTTCAGTTTTGGAGATGCTTCTCAAAGCTCCTAGAGGAAGAGGAATTGTGTTTGAGTGTTTGTCTGGAATGATTGAAAGGTCACTGTGAACTGCTTTTGAATGTGTGCCATCCAAAGGCATCCCGTGAGCAGGAAAAAGAGATCACAGATATATTTGCAAACTACCCAAACCATGGCACTTTATAAAAGCATTAACTTTTGAAAAGAAACATGTTTTCTAAAGAAGAAGAAATTCGGGGGAATTTCAGGGAAAAGGGGAAGGTTTTACAGAAACAAGTATACAGGACACATGGATAAAAAACTAGGGGTGGGTGGAAATGGAAGGTAGGAGGGGAGGGCTGGGTGGGTGGGCTGGGATGGGAGTAAAAGATAGAAAATTATACTGCAACAACAATTAAAACAAAAATTTTTAAAAAGAAATTGGATTTTTAAAGTTTGACAGAGACATGAAAAATGTTTTAGACACCATCATAGATGATAGAGAAAATACAGGGGTGAGTACAGATTCTGTAGCTCAAAAAGAAATGGCCACTATGTCAACAGATCATACTCACATCTGATCAACAGACTATTCCTGTGGCTGCCTGTGCTACTCAACCTTCTGCATTTTGCAAAGCTCTGTGAGAGAGAAATTTTTATTTAGAAAGTCATATGTGATTGTACAGTACCACAGATGACTCGGCACACACACACAAAAAATGTCTATAAAAGATGGCAGTGTTGCTATTTTACAAAAGTGAAATACAAGAAAAACTGAGTGGTAGTTAGCCAACTAACAGCAATGGTGAACTGGTGGGGAAAGTGGAAGAAGGGTTAGGTCTGATCTTAGAGGGTATGTGGTCTGTTGAATTTGGGGAATCTTAGAAGCACTTTTCTTCACCATCTAAAAGCAAAAACATACATTCAAAATTTTTATAGTGTAAAATTCTGTATTTCAAATTAAGTTACCAATAAAGGTAGATGTTTTCCCCAAGACCAGGAATAAAAAAAATATTCAATATTCCAATTGAAGACTTCTGATTCTATCATCTTGGTTAAATGCTTAGTCCATGATATTTTATGAACTTGGGGAAGATTTATTTTTTGTTTGTTTTTTTTAGATTTTCTATGCCTTAATGTGATGTAACAGCAATAATAGTAATCATTTCATCTGTGTTTATGAGCATGAAAAGAAACATTACACATTACCACAATAATACACAAGAAATAATTATTACTAAATGAACTCCTGAAAATTGTAGCTTCCATTAATAGTTTGTAATAATCAAATCATCAAATCTCCATAAAAAAACTCTAACTTTCTTTCTTGCAATCACTTCTCTTGTCTTTCACATATATAAACAGCACACCTACACACAGATAACATTTAAGGAATAATTAATGTTAATTAATACAAAATAACATAAAATCCAAGATGCAACCTTCATCTGACAGTTCTAGACAAATGCATTTGTATATCAACCTGAGTATGTGTAAAAATGCCCCCAGTAAGGATGCAGAGTAAAAAAGAGAATGGAAAACAGCTTATATATACCAGGCAGAAGAGAACTGGAGGATCATAAGAGACATTTCCCTGAAATCTTTGCCTTAGGAGAAAAGAAGTAATTAAGAAGCTTCCTCTAGAAATGACCCTGGGGGAAGTACATCTCTGGAGGAAGAGGAGAATGTAGAATTGCTTTTTTTGACAGTGAGGGAAGACAGTGTAAGGAGGAAGGCCAACATTAGGAGTCATTTTTTAAATAATTAATTATGTATTATTTTTAAATATTTCTATTGTTTATGCTATTACAGTAGTCCCAATTGACAGATTTGCACAATTTTATTGCCCCCCCAAACTCAAGTTCTTTGGATGTGTCCTGGGATCAATTACGGAATTTGCTTTAGGTTTGCATCACAATGAAATTGGTGATAGTGTTACTCAGTCTGCTTAAGGGTATCTTTTGTTCTGTACTTCAGTCTGTGTCACTTGGCTTTTCCACAGAAAGAGGAAACAAGTATTATTCCTTATAATTAAATTTGTAATTCATCAAAGGAGGAAAAATACGTTTGCTTTAACTTAGTTTAAAAACAAGGAAACTAGAAACTTAATCATAGCAACAATAATGCACTTATTAAAGTTAACACATTTCAAACAATTTAATTTAATTCTCACAAATATCTCCTAAGATATATTCATATTATTCTCTCTTTTACAGGCAAAAAATCCAAGTCTTAGAGTGTCCCGGTGCTTTACTCAAGGTCACACTTTCAATAAATCAAGGAATAGATTCCTGACTCCAGAACATGATTCCAGAATTGCACTGCTAATTACCTCATTCTATTACACAGCAACTATTAGCAGGAAAAGTAAAAGTCTCAATTTCTGACCCAAAAAGACTCTCATTTTCACTATATGATTGATGTTAATGTATGTTACATCATAATCTTTATACACTTGAATGGGAAAAAAAAGTAAATATATCTCTGCTTTTCCCCAAATTTCCTAAAAATAACTTGTTTAAATATATTTATAAAAATACACTCTGAATGCCAAAACACCAACAAGATTGTTATCACCTTCTGATAGTCCTTATAAGGTACGGCATAAATAGGATCTTAAGTGAATGTCATAAGATATTAAGTATTGTTGCAGGAAAAACTCAATTGTTCTTGTCCACACAGGAAAGAATTACAGATAAGCAAGTCTACTAGTATGCAAGCAAAGTTTGTTAGAGATATGTTTCCATGGAGGAGACCAGGCCTTGCCAAGGTGGGAGTAAAAGGCATAGGCAAAGGGCATAGGTAAAGGCAGGGGTGGCAAAAAGCATCAGGTCCTTTATCCTGAGAACTTATATAGTTAGTGGGATGGGATGAGGGAGTTACATATGATTGGTGGGTAAAGGCAGTGCCAGCTTCCCTGGGTGGGGTGTGACTACCCAAAAGTAGGTATGTATGGGGGTCTGATAGCCCGAATTCTTATCTTGCTCCAGACTACATTTATTCATCTTGTAAAACAGACATGTGACAGGAGACAGTGTTATTTCTCTCACCCCACAGTAATTCAGCTTGTGAGCCCAAAGAGCTATGTTTGTGAATTCTGTATTTAGAGGTTCAGAGAATGGGCTTCTCAGACCAGCAAGTCATCTAATTCTAGCTGCTTCTTGAATCTTGAGTTTGAATTCATTGACACTAGATAGTTTCACACAGTATGAAAATCTTGTCATGACAATTGTCCATGAAGACCACAAGTCCTCTCCTCTGACACCGATGATAATTGCATCCTTTCCTTTGTTGCTAAGACATTTTGAGGGATAATGGAAAATGACAGAGAAATTAAGTAAGCAAATTATAGCATAGCATACCCTTGTTCTTCAATGATCAAGTATTAGCAATTTTGATCATTCTTGGGCAATCTCAAAGCATTAAAGTATATTGTAATTTGGCTGAAGGCATATTAGAACCACATGTGCTGGGATGGTGAGAATAAAGGAGTGGAAGGTAGGAAGAGGACTAAGTCTCTTATTTGCCTGTGAGTCAGCCATGCTGCCCATATGGACATCTAAGCACAAGTAAAACAAACATTATGATTCATAAAAATAACTTCAGTTAAATAGCTGTTAATAAAGGCTTGTTTGTGGTTTTTAAAAATGTCCCTGAGCACATAAAAAATTAGGAAGTTTAGAAATTAGATATTGTGTGCCATCAACCTGCATTAAGGAAACAAAATCTTTTATGACATCTTGATTTCTAAAAGAGCCAAATGCATTTGAAACACATTTAAAAGCATTTTTATGATGCTGCAAGTAACAGCCCACTGATTTATAATATTGAGACTCTAGAATAAAAATGTTTATGTGGCAAAATATGTTAAGAGAGATTTCACTCAAGGACATTAGGAATGTTTGTGGAGACCTTGTCAGGTACCTAAGATCCTCACAACACTTGTGAAATAAAAGGTCATTTATTTCAAACCTTGGGAATCATTGCAAGTGGGTTAAGCAGTTATTACCTAAATGAGTAAGTAGTGAAAATGAGATATTTTTAAAAAATGGAGTGCAGATGGCTATTTGCTAATGAGGTGATGCCAGAACCCTTGTCTTTTAGCCCAATCCAGTAGCCTGCAATAAACATTTCCTAAACTCTCTCACAGGGAGGTTTGAGGATATAGTTAAGTTTGGCTGGAGAGACATGAGAAAACATGTTGTATAGTACATTTACTGTAGAACATTGAAGATCATTTGCACGTGTGGGCTGGCTTCTGAGCAGCCACTTTACATCTTAAGGTGACCTTAAAAATGTAAGGCATGCTTAGAGTAAAACAAGCTGGAACAGATTCAGAGACCAAACCTGATAAAGCTGACATACAAGTTGGAGACTGATAACCTCCAGACTTCTTTGACCTGACCATAAAACAAAACAAAGTAAATATCTAGACTTGTTTAAGCCACTATTTTTTTGTAAGAAACCACACTAGGCGATACAGGAATGTGAATGAACTGCCTCAATGTTACTTCTTTTTCTTCCCATTTTCAGCCACTTCTTTCAGGAATTTTAACCTTGTCGCTACCTAACACAAAGTTAGAATTGTATAAAGCTAGCTTCAAAACAGATGTTTGACTCTATAATATTATATCTTGTTGTGTCTAGAAATATTTTTAATGGCAGATGAGCATTTTTATTTTCTCAGTTTTTGTTTCCCTATTGCTTTTCTCAATGCCTCTTTCACATCCTTGTTCCTAAGGCCATAGATCATGGGGTTCAGCATGGGGATCACTGTGGTGTAAAACACAGCCACCATTTTTCCCTGTTCCACAGACTCCTTGGTGGGAGGTCTCAAATACATGTAGGAGAGGGTTCCATAAAAAATTGTGACCACTGTCAGGTGGGAGCCACATGTGGAAAAAGCTTTCTTTCTTCCTTCTGCAGAACGGCTTCTAACAATGGCAACAAGGATGAACATGTAGGATGTGAGAATGATCAGGAGGGACTGGACATTGCTATAGCCACCAACTATGTACATTGATAACTCTTTGCTGTAGGTGTCAGAACATGCCAGTTTGATAAGAGGAGGATCAGCACAGTAGAAAAATGATTAATTTCATTAGCCCCACAGAAAGAAAGGTTGTAGGTCCTCAAGGTCTCCATCACACTGAGGAGGAAACCATAAACATAAGGGACAATGACCAGGCGAACACAGACATGCTTGGACATCTTGCTACTGTACAGCAGTGGATGGCAGATGGCCATGTAGCGGTCATAGGCCATGACAGCCAGCATGCAGTGCTCTGTGAGGACCACAGCCTGACAATATAGCATTGCACCAAGCAACCTGCATACGAGATGGTCTTTTTCTCTGATAAGAAATTTTCCAGCATCTTGGGAGTGACATTTGTGGAGAAACACAGATCTAGAACAGACAAACTTGAGAGAAAGAAGTACATGGGAGTGTGAAGTCGAGAATCAGTTTTGATTAAAACAATCATGCCCACGTTCCCTATCACAGTGAATATGTAAACCACAAGGAACAGCACAAAGAAAGCAACTTGCAACTCTGGGCGACTTGTTAGGCCCAAGAGAATAAATTCTGTCACTTCAGTGTAGTTTCTTCTGGACATTTCTTTGTCTCATATGAGAGGCTTTGGTTGGATTATCTAAGGAGAGATAAAAAAGGATTTTTTAACCACTGAATATTGTATGAGGTTACATATTGTAAAAAGATCCAAAAGGCCTTGCTTATGTGATCTCAGTAGCATTCCCATAATGAGATATATCTTATATATCATAACCAAGGAAAATGTTGCAACAAATGATATTTATTCAGGTTACATCTGTAATCAGTGCAGTTAAGTTGCAGGCTAAAGATAAAATTACAAATTTAACTATCTCAATACTTTGGGAAATTTAAAAATCTAAATACCTTATCTGTCAAAGAAAATATTGTGATATAAATTCAGGAATACTTAGAAGTTTTGTCTGCATTCTTTCTTATACACACAAAGAAGGTTACAAAGAACTTGGAAGATAACACAGGTTATCTTGGAAGATAACACAGTTCATTCTGAGAAACACTACAACAATGAGTTCTGAGAAGACAAGATGATGGATATCAGAACTTCACCTCATGTTTCCTAGATTGATGATTTACTAGTGTATTTTATATATATATATATATATATATATATATATATATATATATATATATATATATATATCACCCAGTACAAACTTACAAATTTTCATATCATAAAATTGAAATTTAAATTGAAGCATAACTTGAAATTTGTATCTAACTATAATTTTCTTTCAGACAATTTTGACATTAGCAAATGTCATTATCGGACAACTTGTCAGAGGCTAGGTAAACTTTTAAACCCCATGAACAGACTCAGAATGTCAAAGTGAGTAGAACTTCATTTTTTACCTTCCCTAAGACTGCAAGTGAGACTAATAGATCTGGTCACTTGTGTTTGAAGGTATAACAAAGCAACAACAATAATAGCAATTGTTGAGTTCTTCTATTCCATGCACCATATGAAAGCACTTTCCATGTATTATTTGATTTGATACTACATAATACCATTTCACAGTGCAGAAATACAGATGGTTTCTTGAATCTTTGATTGCAAATCTCATCTTCTTAGCTATTAAATAGTATGAGGTCTTTCAATAATTGTACCCACCTTATTAACATTAAATTGTATAGTTCATAAAATTCTTTAAGTCACTTTATAAAATCTTGTAAGACACTTGGTTATTTATGTTTGAATGCTTATAACAAGTGATTATTGGGCATATTTCAAGTTCCAGCCATGGCGCTGCATACTGGAAGTAAGATGGTGGATAAGATAGAGGCAATAGGTTCAACAAGGTTGAGTACTCAAGTTCAGAAAATTTAACACTGTTGCCCTACCTCATAGATCAGAAATGGAACCACCAGCAAAGGAATCAGATATAGTTCTTAGTTTAGTGTTTTTCTTCTTTATTGTGCTACTTCCCAGGAGAGTTCATCACTTCCTGTCAGCTGAGTGGACTGCTTGGAGAAATATTATAACTGTTGCTAAAAATGTTAAAATTCAATTTATCTATTATTATTGCTTCTTATCCTAAACCAATGATTGCACTGTAAGCTACTAGAGAAAACAAATATGAATAAAATAGGATCGTAAAATAGGAAATAAAATAGGATCATAAAACTGGCTCTTTCTTTTGAAATATACATGATAAGGACACACCAGACATTCTAAAAAAGGTACCAGATGGAAGAATGAGGAGAACAGGTAGCCAAGGTATCAGTGCCCGAACTAAAACAGGAAGAAGTTTGTAACAAGAATCTAAGATAGTGTGTAGGTATTGTGATTCAATTGGCCAGAGGGAAGCCAAGAGCTTTTTTTCTTTAACTCTCTGCCCAGGAGCAACTTCTCCAGTTCAAGATCTACATTATAGCACTAAGTTAATATCTAAAAAGCTCTGCAATTTTGCTCAGGTCTCACTGGCTATAGACACACATCATATTTTAGTGGAAACCATCATTGTCAACCATATTTTAATTCTACAATTGTGAGACTATGGCAGAGACAATTAATATAAAGGTACAGTCCATGGGAGATCTGTCAGACTGCTGCTAAACATCATGAAATACAGCACACACTCAGACACAGTTAGCAACTCTGGTGATGAGCCAAGTGATTGCATGCAGAACCTGCCAAAACAGAGAATCCTTCTCACTAACTAATTGTGTTAAGGTCTTTCAGACCCAGTTCATTTCTCTGAGCATAATCAGACTGACTTATATTTCAAGTATCTGGATTGAAAAAAAAGGTACTCTGAAAACAAAATTCCCTTGGAATACAAACATGGGCTGTGGAGAAAAAAAAAATGGCCCTAGACAGAAAAAGGATATTGGAAAATAATTCAGAATCTTATACGTAGGAGAACAATAAAGGGCTTAGAGATCTTTTAGTCTAAACCTCATAGCTACATATACTGAAACTAATTTCTCCATGTATTTAATGCTTACAATAAAAGGCCTATTTGAACATAGACTTCATTTCTGAGAAGTCAAAAACATTTTAAACCATTAACAAACTACACGGACCTACATTTTAAAATTGTCTTTTTCTTGTGGAAATTGATGACAGTCGACACCCAGACATTAAGTAATTGGAAAACCAAAAGAATATTATTTGAAACTACTACTAGTGAAACATCTGCTGGAGATCCAAAGTACCAAATTCTACCAGCATGATTCAAAAACACTGGTAACATAAAGAGAAAGACAGAACTGAGTAAGCACCTATAGATTTTCTCTCATTAACAATGCACTGTCTGTGCAAATTTCCCATGAAACTACCTATTTCAACACATCAAAATCTAAAAGACTATGCAATTTAAATAAGTGAATACATAAATTGCTAGATTTTGAGAACTAACATGCGAACACATTTCCTCTCCTACCTACAAAAATATGAGTGTCTTCTTAGTGACCACAAAGGTCAAATTCTTGCCAGTACTATAGGATTTATATTCAACTTGATGACATCAACACTTTGTCTCAGGAGAATCCCCAACTGTTTCAAGGAGCAACTAAAACTAAAACCCCAGTTGGGAGCACTTTCATGAGGATAAACACTAATTGGTAGTACTACAACTTCTCAACTCCATATTTTATATTTCATTGAAATTTAAACCATTTGCCTGCTATGACTAGTAGTGAACTATTTTATAAAATAATGAAAGCCAAATTTGCAATCCTCAGGGGACAAAATTTCTCATGAAACTGAACTCAAGTAATTTTCTTCATCACTTCAAGTTCTCTAACTGATTTCCTATGTTGTTTGCCCTTGAACTAATTCACACAAAATATGTATTTAGCAGAAAGTTCAATGCTGTTTAGTCTTCAGAATACAAAAACAAAAAATATATTTTTCAGCTAAAGAAGTTCTCATACTAATGGGACACTTAACTAAATAGCACTAGGTGTAAATGATTAGTTTCCAGAAGAAAAACTCATGGAATATGAGAGAATGATACCCACCAGTGACTACAGCATAGACAATAATCAACAAGTGTATGCTAAATATAAGGACTGCATTTAATTTATACTTTCTATTATGACTCCAGTGTTTGTAAAACTTTCCTAAAACTGAGTACCAAACTGAATTTGGAGCATAGTTATAGTTGCCTTAAAATATAATTGAGGGAAAGGTATCTTACGAATAATATTTGATATTCACAAAATTCTAGTGAAATGCATGTCAGTAATCATTGTTTATAATTGAATAAACTGACCTCACAGGGTAGCTATTCTAAGCTAACCCAACTGAAAAGTAAATAATAAAATTGAGATTTAGAATCAGGTCTAAATAAATCAAAAATCAACCCTTTGCCCACCACATTATGATGTTATTTTTTGTTTTGTTTTGTTTCATTTTTTGTGTGTGTGTTTTTTTTTATTTCAGCAATAAGTGGTGGGAAGTGACTATTTTAACAGGTGGTATGAATCTTGACCTGGATGGAAAGGAAGAAGAATCACACAAAATTCTACATTTCTTTTGTGAGTTGACAGGGGATTCTATTCAACATCTTCTCATTCAAGAAGCTGTACTTAAGCCTTCAATCTTAAATCTTGCTTCTCACCATGGAAAGAGCAAAACACCCACTGAAGGTTTCTTTCCCCAACAATGTTTTCCTCAACTGAGAAGAGACACATATGAATTCTAATCAAGCTCATTGTTCACAAATAACCACACACTTCCACCTAAACCCAAAAGATAAGTATAAATGCTATCATGTGCACAAAGGGCAACAAAATTAAAACAACTGGTGAGCAAAATGAATAAAGGTACAAATTGTAAACTTTTGTAATAAAAATTTTACTTTTTGGGTTTGGATTTAGAAAAGTCTTTAAAGTTTTAAAAATGCAGTGTTCATGAGATTCCACACATAAGTGAAGTCATATGGTACTTGTCTTACTCTGACTGGTTTATTTCACTTAACATAATATTCTCCAGGTCTATCCATGCTGTCTCAAAAGGTATTTTTTACAGCCAAGTAATATTCCATTGTATAAATGGACCACTGCTTTTTTCATCCATTCATTTGCAGATGGGCTCTTAGGATGCTTCAAATCTTGGCCACTATAAATAGCACTGCAGTGGGCACAGGGCTGCATACATTTTTTTGGATTGGTGTTTTAGGCTTCTTTGGATATATTCCTGGAAATGGAATTGCTGGGTCATAAAAAAGTTTTATTTTCAGTGTTTTGAGTTAACTCCTGTTCTGCACAGTGGCTGCATCCCTCTGCATTCCCACCCACAGTGTACGAGGGTTTCTTTTTCTCCACATCCTCGCCAACACTTGTTTCTTGACTTACTGACAATAGCCATTCTGACAGGTATAAGGGGACATCTCATTGTGGCTTGAATTTGCATTTCTCTGATAATTAGTGACATTGAGCATCTTTTCATATGTCTATTGTTCCTCTGTATGTGCTCTTTGAAGAAATGTCTATGTAGGCACTTTGCTCATTTCTTAATTGGGTTGTTTGTTTTTTTGGTGTTGAGTTGCATAAGTTTCTGATACATTTTAGATATTAAGCCCTTATCAGATATATTGACAAATATTTCCTCCCTTTAGTGAGCTGTCCTTTCTTTTTGTTGATGATTTCCTTTGCTGTGCAAAACCTTTTTAGTTCTATATGGCCCCACTTATATGTGAAATCTAATGAACAAAATAAACTAACAAGCAAAATAGAAACAGACTCATAGATACAGCAAACAGACTGACAGTTATCAAGGGGAAATGAAATGGGGGCTGGGTGAAAAATGTGAAGGGATTAAGCCTCATGGGCACTGTCAACAGTGTGGTGATTAGAGGAGATTAAAGGGACAGGGAGAGGTAGAAGAGGATAAGGGGGGATAAATGGTGATGGAAGGAGACTTGATGTGGGGTGGTGATCACATACTATTGTACAATATACATGGGATGTAGAATTGTATCCCTGGAACTCATATAATTTTGTTAACCAATGTCACTCAAATAGGTCAATAAAAATAACATATAAATAAACAATTACAGTGTTTCCCACTGGTGTACCAAATTTCTCATTCTACCATAAATTTTGTCCTGTAATTTAGAGAAGAGGTCTTGAAAAGGCTTTGGGACCAAAAGAACAGTGATGTCTTCTAGGGAAACATATTTTTCCTTAACAGCTCTTTGGTTAATGCTTCTTTCACATCTTTGTTTCTAAGGCTATAAATCATGGGGTTCAACATGGGAATTACTGTGGTATAAAATATGCCACCCTTTTCCCCTGTTCCACAGATTCTTTCGAAGGGGGTCTAAGATACATGAAGAATAGTGTTGTATAGAATATAGTAACAGCTGTCAGGTGGGAGACACAGGTAGAGAAAGCTTGGCACCTGCATTCTGTGAAATGAATCCTCAGGATAGCAGCAAAAATATAAAGGTAAGAAACCAGGATGATAAGGAGTGAAAAGGAAAGGTTACATCCAGCCACAACAACCACTGAAGTTTCTTTGTTGGTGGTGTCAGAGCAAGCCAGCTTAATCAGGGGTGGGTCAGCACAGTAGAAGTGATTGATTTCATTGGAGCCACAGAAGACAAGGCCATAGGTCCACATGGCCTTCATCAGCCCAATGAGCGCTCCATGCACATAAGGCACCATGATGAGGGATGTGCACATGTTCTTGGACATTTTGATGCCATAAAGCAGAGGGTTGCAGATGACCATATACCTGTCAAAGGCCATCACAGCCAGGATCTAGACCTCCACATGGACCAAGGCTATAAAAAGGTAACACTGCAGCAGACAAGCAGGATAGGAAATAATTTTCCTCTCGACAAGAAAATCTCCAGCATCTTCGGAGTCACATTGGAGGAGAAGCACAGGTCCACAAAGGACAAGTGGCTCAGAAAAAAGTACATGGGCGTGTGGAGCCGGGCATTGGCCTGGATGAGGACAATCATACCCAGGTTTCCTGCCACTGTGGCCACATAAATGGCCAGAAACAGCAGGAGGAGGAGAATCTGCAGTTCCTGGCGGTCAGTCAGTCCTAGGAGAATGAACTCAGTCACCGAGGTGAGGTTTCTTCTCACAGTTTTCTTCAAAGGGAAGTGAGAACTTTAGATTAGTTCATAATTTTTTCTATGGAAAGAAACTCATATTTCCTAAAGGGTGTCCTTTTCTCTGCATTTTTCCTTTCTTTTCTATGATTATTTTTCCCCAGGAGACACTAGAATTACTTTAGTTAAAACAGAATCTAGTCAAACGTTACCAAACCCATTCGAAGTAGCTCTGGGTCTCAGTCAATAGGTAGCTTCAATTTTTATTTTTATTTTTGCTAATTGATCTCTTTTTTCTCTGTGTTTATGTATCTTTGTGGTGCCTGTCACTACATTCTTACCTGCATCTTTTCTTACTTTGCCTATTTTCAGCTTTTTACTTCAGCCTACATTAAATTTTTTTCTAGATTTTGCCACTCAGAGACAATAAACACAGAAATACTACTAATCTAAATAAATTTACCACACAACTTAATAAAAAACTTAATTAGAAATTGAAAACCTTGTACCAGAAGTCCTTTTCCTGCTACTGATTCTTTCAGGTCTTACCAGACAAAATCTCTTAGGTTTTCTGTCAGAGAGCACTAAATGACACTTTGACTTGATTCTTTGTGGAAAATGAAAACTCTGTACTTCCTATTTTAGACTGACTCAATGCCACTGGGAGGTAGACACTGAAAAAAAGAGAAACCTTTAAAAAGAATGAATAATTGTAAATCTGTTACCATGAATAGGAACCAATATAAAGTACAGGGCAACTTTCAGACATTCTTCTAACATTTTCCCAATAATTCAATAAACCTTGGAGAAGCTAATTGTTCAGCCCATCAGGCCTGAATTAGACCTCAGTAATGACTTTGTCCAGAGTATTCATCTATACTTGTGAAAACATTAAAGAGCACAGTGCTCGCACCAGCCACTGGGAAGTGAGGGGCCTGGACCTGAGCCTCCCCTGCACCCACACAAGTGCTTGTGTCTTGATTACAAAGCTAGACTCTTTAAAACAATACTTTTTTTTTAAAAAAAAGGCAAAACCGTAGTACAACAAAACAAAATAACCAAAAATGGCCTTTTTCTTTGCTTACCTTCAGACTACATTTACTACAGCAAAAGAGTATATTCCATCCAAGAGAAGGTGATGAAAGAATGATTTTGTACAACAGGCACAGTGTTTTCCAACCCTTTATACCAAAGGCTTGGCCTCCTCTCCCCTGTTCTGCTTCCTACGGCTATGATATGGGTACAGTGCTGAGTCACCCGGGATCCATGGAGGAGATGGCAGAAAAGTGAGTTAATAACTTGAAACTCCTAAAATTGTGGCAGCACTGAAATGACATATCCCCTCAGAGTTGCATGTAGATGAGAATTGAACTCTAAATTATTTAACTAGTATTTTATTTTACTGTTGCATGAATTAAAGTTATTATTCAAGTAATAACAAACCTCTAGGATCAGTACTCAAGATACTATAAGGCTGATTGCTACATAAGATATAATTATATGAGGCAATAATTGTTCTTTTGAAGAAATAATTGTTCTTTTGAATATAATTAATCCCTCATAGGTTATGCCCAAGGTCCATGCTGTGACTTAAAAATTGTTATGATAACACCTAGGTAATCCCAACTTCCACCTCTTGAGACATTTTAAAATTGTCTTAAACTTCCTATTCATTTATTCCATGCCATTTAGGAATCCAAAATCACAAATACATACACACACACATTGCAATTCTATGGAATGTAGCTGGAAGATAATGTTTGTTATTAAAGAATAAAACAATTACACTGAAATATTGGGCATATGTATTTTCTAAATTCCGCTCCTGTATCCTAACCACAGAGGATTTAAAAAAATTGTTTAAAGATTTTGTTTATGTGTTTTCAGAGAGGGGAAGGGAAGGAAAAAGAAAGGGAGCAAAACATCAATGTGAGGTTGCCTCTCCCTCACCCCCTACTGGGGACCTGGCCTGCAACCCAGGCCTGTGCCCTAGCCTGAGATTCCCTTTGGTTCACATTCCAGTGAGCCACTGAGCCACTCAATCCACTGAGCCACACCAGCCAGGGCCACAGAGGACTCTTTTCACAGGCTGATTTATAGTACTTAATCCCCAGATTCATAACATCTTTGTTTTTGTTCTTTTTTTTATTTCTCACCCATCCTTTTTCTTACCTCTACTCTTCTTTCTGAAATGACTTCAAGAACTCCCTATTCTTCTCTCTACATATAATTCTGAGCATCTAACCCTTTCTTCACTGTGTGTGCATATATTTTCTTGTGGATAGTAGGGTGTCCCACTATCTTCTCCTCTCCTACCAGAGAACACTGAAATATATCGTACCTGTGTATGTGTTCACGCCCTAGTCTGAGATCCTGCCTTCCTTAATGATGCTCTACCAAGGTATATTTGTGCTTTCCAAAATTTCAAAAAAGTATTTTGTGCTAAAATGCTTCTGGTAACCTGAATACTGGAATTCGTCTCACAGTATCAACCATAGGTTATGGAACTAAGCAGATTTGACTTAAAAAATTATGACCATGCTGCCCATTAACTTTACAATTGGAGAAAATGTAACCTTTATGAGCTTCTGTATTCTCATTTGGAAAACATAACAACGGTTTCCTCTAAGGATTTTGAAAGCTGTAATGTATGTAACTATCTCTAACCATGTGTGATGCATATAAGGCCATCATCACAAGAAATTTTTTGTTTCTACTACTCCTTTGTTAAATATTTAGAAGAAATAAAAATTCTGGAATTATGAGTACTAACATTTCCCTTGTAATCAACCCTAATTATTGCTATGCAGTTCTTTATTCTATCCATACACTTGTTCTTATCAAATAAGAAATTAATTCCAAGTATAAATAATAACACCATCGCTAATCCTTCACACAAAACAGACAATCTTACCTATAAAGTGGTGGGAAAAATCAGTGAGCCTTCAAGTATAATAAGTGAGGAAAATCAGTAGTTGTATTTGTTTATAAGGTTATTTCCCTTTCCCTATGGCATCTTGAAAACAACAGGATTAAGCAATCAATTCTGCTAATTGAAAGTTCCCTGAAGACAGCTCAGGGAAGCTTCACGTGGAAGTTAAGAATGGCATAAGCATCTCTTTTGTATTTTCTTCTGCTCTCTCGGTAGTGGCTTTGACTACTGCTTGAAAGAAGCCATGCATTTCTGGACACCCTTCTTTTTTTGCTGCCTTCATTATCCAGCAGGAAGGGCTTCATTTTAAAGAAAGTTACTCATTCATGTTACTTGGCCATCAAAGCAGCAAGAACATATTCTACCACATAGTGTCCTTGTAGGGATCATTGATTCATTTGGGAAACAATGGGGTATATCTAGCCCCCTTTTTCTTTTGCTTGTTTTATATTGTTTTGTTTTGTTTTGTTTTGTTTTGTTTGTTCTTAGAAAAGTCCAGGGACAAATGAAAGTAACTGAAGAAAGCAAAAGTATGCACATGATTCATCCTGTTTTCCTAGGCCATGACGTATTTTGTATAAATATAATTGTTGAACTTTTTAGTGGTTAAGTGTTCTTAACATATTTAATTAATAAAGTAGACATACTAACTGTATTCACAAAACATTTTTTTAAAAAAATACTTCAGTTGTTTCTCATAAGTGTTATGGTAAAATAATTGAGAATGTTTCTCCATTAATAAAAATTATCCTTGATAGGCACTGGGTATGTGTTTAATCATATTAAAAACCTACAGTACCTTGCCTTTGATAAACCTCGATAACTTTTGTGTTGAGCAGAGTTCAATTAACACATGATCACAAACATATTAAGATATTTTTATCAGCTGAGGTGTAAGGTACCTCAGCTGTTATCAGAACAGTCTTACCCAGGCAATTCAGGCTGCCTTTAGGTCCTTAACTACAGCAAGTCTTCTAATATTATCCAAATGTTGAAAATGAAAATATGCATATGGGAAGTAACTATGAGATTAAGTGTTTCTACCAGGTTTACATAGTTAGCAAGCTAAAGACCCAGAATGCAACCTTGACTTGCTCATAAACTCTAAACTGTATACTACCTCAATGTAACCTGAAAAATTATAGACATAGTTGTGCTCAAGCAGTTTTCTCCTGAATTCCTCAGTTCCCAAGTACCCAGAATTCCTGAGTTCTTCCTAATTTACTATGGAGAAAATGCGTCCAATGAACTTTTTCACACCAGTCTATTATGATATATTATGTACCCTTTCAAGAAAATGTAGCTTTGAAAAGAAGAAAGTGTGTGTGTGTTAGAGACAGAAAGAGCATGAAAGAGTGACAAGGGGAGATGTTTAAATATAACAAAGTTGATAAATGTAGGAATTACTGTAACAATAAAATCTCTCTTAAAATGTGTTTTACAGAAATATCCTGAATTTTCAGCTAATGTCAAAATTTCATTTTAAGTTCTTCCAGCTCATGGAAATTTTGAACCAGAAGAGATATTGGACATAATAGCCTGCAACCTAAAAATTAACTAGATGAATAACAGAAATTGAATACTCCAAAGTCACTCACAAATTAACTTTCCAAATTTTCAGTGACCTAATTATTTTAGCTTTCTCCTTCTCTTTTTTAAACTTGATTTTTCTTGTTGACACTACTATAGATGTCCCCATTTTCCTCCCCTTTGCCCCCTTCCATGCAGCCTCTGCCACCCCCTTCCCTCAGGCAATCACCACACTGTGTCTGTGTGTGAGGATAGGTTCTTTGGCTCATCCCTTCACCTTCTTTTGTGCTGTCCCCACCCCCCACACTGTCCACCACACACAAATTAATTTAAAATTTGGAACATGACACTCAATATTGATCTTGGGTGCCATCATTCTTCATGTAACATTAAAGTAATTCTCTCAAAAAGTCAGTTGAGAAAGCATTTAGCCTTTGAAAAACAGAAGCAACAAAGGTTATCCAAATTTACCTTCTAACAGATTATGAATATTAAAATGCTTTAAAATTATATTGTGAAGTACATTATAACATGACTTATAAAGAATTCTATAATAAATGGATTTAATTTAAAAAAAATTACTTGTAACACATTCCAAAAGTAATATTACAGAAGTTAGATCTTAAATTTTTCTGGATTTCATGTTTATAACCAGAGACACAGTAATACTACAATTAAATCTAAAATAAAGATTTGTTTAATGTGAATAGTTTTAAAGAGTTGCCCATGATATATATGTGTGTATGTGGAAATGAGTTCATGTGCATTTTGGGTTTCCCTTGGGGAAAATAAGAACAGAAACAGACAGTGAAAAATATTTTTCCTCATCTTGCAACCATATAATTTCATATTTTTATCTGTGCAGATAAATTTGTAGTTACTTAAATGTGTAGTCTAAATCTGTGAACTACATTTCTGTAGCTACACATGTCTGCATCAAAACATCAGGTTATTTGTGCAGCTACTGAGGACAAAGAGCCTTTAAGGAAGTCCCAGTTGTCAAGTTGTTGCTTCGTGCTGGTACTTCATGAAATGAGGTAAAATAGAGAACCCAACCATGTTAACATTATCCTGGCAGGACAGGTTATCAGTAATAAGAAAGAGAACATCCTAAATGTTTTATTTCTTTCAAATACAAAAATTATTTTAAAATACTTAAATAATGTATTGACACAGATGTGCATAATATTCCATATGCACATCATTTTAATGTGTTAAGTGGAATCTGGAGAGCAGTGCTTTCAAAATGGCCCATCCATCCAACAGTCACACCCACACTTCATTCAGACAGGACACCCTTGGTAGGGGCACATGACACGTGCACAGTGTGGTTGGCAACTTTGGGGATGAATTATGGAAGTCATTAGAATCTGTAAAAGAGAGACATCATGTTGTGTCTCTTAAAACCCAAAAAGTTGAATAGGAATTAAATACCATAAGATTGTTATTTTCAAAGTAGTTGTCACTAAACACACCTGCACTTCATATTCAAAAAAGCACTAACCATCACAGAATCTCACAACCTTTAGGGGGACTATTGTATGCCCTCATTCTAAAAATTTAAATAAAAGATACTATATTTTTTTCCTGATTTACTCTCTCAGTAAGCACATTGATATTTCCCAAATTCATCTAAGGCATTTTAATAAGATAAACAAAACCTGTTCATTTTAACTAAGAATTTGAACAATTTCTATTAGTGTGCTAGTGAACTTTGACTCAAACTTTCATTAGTTAATTTATGAAGTTTTAGTTATCCTCACTTCTTACATCAACAGAAATGGGTCATCTACTATTTCTCTTGTAATATGAGTCTTTTTTTCTTTTCAATGTACAGTCTCTAGCTTTTATAAAAGGTCTTTAGCTATGTACTAAGCCACAATCTGCTGACAAATATAACATAGAAGACACAATTCACTCAATTTTATTTTAATTTGTTACACATATTCTGCTCATCACTTTGTTCACGGCCCCTTTCACATCCTTGTTCCTCAGACTGTAGATCATGGGGTTCAGCATGGGGATCACTGTCGTGTAAAACACAGCCACCATTTTCCCCTGCTCCACAGACTCCTCTGTGGGGCGTCTGAGGTACATGAAGATGAGAGTCCCATAAAATATGATGACAGCTGTCAAGTGGGATGCACAGGTGGAGAAGGCCTTCCGCCTCCCTTCTGCTGAGTGCATCCGTAAAATGGCGATGAGAATGAACAGATAAGAAGTGACAACTACAGTCAGAGAGTACGTGCCATTAATGCCTCCAAGTATGATCATGGTGTACTCTTTGACAAAGGTCCCAGCACAGGCCATTTTGATGAGAGGTGGGTCTGCACAGTAGAAGTGGTTGATCTCAATTTTCCCACAGAAGTATAAGCCATAAGTCCATAATGTTGCTGCCAGACTAGTCAGAAAACCATATGTGTAAGGGAAAGAGATCAGTCGAACACAGACAACCCTGGACATTCTGCTGCCATAGAGCAGAGGCTTCCCGATTGCCATGTATCTATCAAAGGCCATCACAGCAAGGATAAAAAGTTCTACATGGACAAGGGCAATGAAGAAGAAACACTGTACCAAACAGCCATTGTAAGAAATAGTTTTTGTCTCTGATAACAAGTTTTCCAACATTTTAGGGGTAACATTGGAAGAAAAGCACACATCCACAAATGACAAATGACTGAGAAAAAAGTACATGGGGCTACTGAGCTGTGGACTGACCTTAATTAACATAATCATGCCAATATTGCCCACTAAGCTGATAATGTAGACCACAAGAAAAATGACGAAGAAGAGAATTTGCCATTCCCGACGACTGGTCAGTCCCAAAAGAATAAACTCTGTCACATCAGTGAAGTTGAGCATTTTCCTAGTTCTAGGTCAATGTTAGTTACAAATCTCTGTGATAACAAAAGTAAAATAAGTTTAAAAATCAAATTTTAATTATTTATTAATTTATACTTTTATCGAGGCCCACTTTCATTGTTTTCCTTGTACATGCCTATGACTGCTTTTTGCATTATTTTCAGCAGATCTCTGGTGGTCACTAAGGTGAATAAAGACATGGGCTCTACTATATAGCATTTACACTAAGTATTGTGATTAAAACATGCTAGTATTAAATATTGTGATTAGCCAGATTCCAAGACTACTTTTTAGACATCTCTCCTTTCCAATGCTGGCATGTTTTGGTAGTTTCACATTTTTTAGATATTTTTTGGGAGGTATACTTCTCTTTTGACTATAAGTCAAAAATAAATTTTCATACCATCTCTTTTGTATTATATATATTCTTCACGATTAAAGGAAAAGCCAATTAATCAAATAACCCATCAGCTCCAACTGCCAGATAAAAAATATTTTTAATCTAATCTCATATTTATACTCACTTAAACTGAAGAGGTACACACTAATCACAGTCATCATCAAAACCAAGTTAAAAGGGTGAAGCGCTTATTCATGATCATATGTATTCATACATTATGCATGTTCCTTGTGTACTGATCTTATGTGCATCACATGTAATTGCAATCTACTAGGTAGTATCCACTGTAGTGTCCTGGAGATTCAAAAATAAGTAACAAGGAGATTAATGTTACTACTTATAGTGGTATTAATGTAAATAAATGTTCTGAAATCATGATATACTCTTACAGAGCTATACCAAGGGAAGAAAGAAAGAAATGCTTGACTCTTCTTTTGAGATCCAGTAGAGTTATAGAAAGCTTCCTGGATGTTTTGCAAATTTATTTTCAAATACAGTTATATCGCATGCACCTTTCTCCAGAACAATATTTTACAAATTATTTTCCTAAGAAAACACTAGTTTCATTTATATTGTTAATAAGGATTATTAAGGAAAATCCACAAGTATACATTCATCAAATAATAAGAAGAAATCTTTATATCCTATCCAATCATTTAGAGACACACAATCTACCTAGTAAAATTATACCATGAGAAGTCTTATGGAAAAAAATCTATTAAACTAAGTTTAGCTTACATTGACTTATCTCAGGAAGAGAGGAGAGAGAGATTCCATCAGCCTCAGTGAACATGGAACACAGACTGTAATTCTATCCCATGAAAATCTTGAGACAGCTTTTCAATGGCACAATGGATGTGTGATAGAAAGTTGTTGTTCCCTTCAAGGTTAAATATCATTTCTAAGACACAATATTATTCCAAAAACTCTTGTTTTAACCTCCAGAATTACACTTTGTTCAATTACAATTTGATGGGACCTATTCATGGTTGTCACTGGGTAGTGACCAGGACAGACAAGAAGAGGCAACAAGATAAACCTCACTGCCACAGTGAAAATAAACAGATGTGTCCACCAAGGTAATGCACTATCACCCATTCATCTCATTTGGAAGGTAAGTTTTCTCTGGAGAAAGGAGAATGCTAACAATCAAAGTACATCAGATCAAGACTGCATAACTCCAGAGTCTCAGCCTAATTAAAGAAAAGTTGAGGCATTAACTAATGGCTAAAAAATTATCAATAATTACAGTTAAAGTTGTTTGAAATTAGATAATCTCATTTGGAATATATTTAGGCAGAAAAAAATTTGCAGAGTTGATAACTTCATCTCTAAAATCCTTTGTTTTACATGATAAAGAATACCACCTCCATCCCCAGCTCTAAGGCTCCATAACACCTCTTTGGGACTCATTCTGCCTTAGAAGAGTTTTCCAATGTTCAATGTTTTTTGGAACAATATTGCAATCTAACCCCCCCAAAAAACACTTGTTCCAATTTTGCCCATTGCTCAAATATCTTTATGGCAGGAAATACATGAAAAGAAACAGCCTTTCAGATGAGGGAATAAAGTGAGGGGTGAGAGAGAGACAGAGAGAGAGAGACAGAGAGAGAAAAGAAATGCCCATCTTACCCTTCCTCCACTGTCCTGGGCCCAGTCCAGAAGGGTGTCCTGCCTTTAGGTGCCAGGTCTCTGGACCTGAGTCTGTTTTTGTTTCCCAACACCAACATTTCCCAAAAGCTTCCAGCTGAGATTTTGTTGAAAATGGTGTTGTTTCCATTTGTTATTATTTCATTAAGAATTAATATCATTTATGTATTTCAGGCATGGTTGCCCCAGGAATGATGCTGTCTTTTCTCTATCACATCAAGGGAGACATAACATATATTTATGTCATTCTCATTTGGCTTTGAAATCTGCCAGGTCTCAGCACCATTCTTGTAATTAACAAGTATTTTCTACTTATTACTGAATGAGAATTAAGCATTACTGTGTATTTTTAGGTGAGGGTGGGAAAGAGACTGTGCTCTGGGAATACCATGTTGCTCCTCAGACTTTCAGCCACTAGGTAACAGGCAGTGATGTTCTTAGATAAATCTGTCATTACTGTGCTGGTAGTCAGGTGGAGATTCCCTAATTATATTGTTTCTTTTATATTTACCATTTGGCAATTCACTGCAGAGTTCCCCTTTCTCTTCAGTCCGTTTGTGTGTGCATGTCTGCAGGGGCTTGTTGATTGACAAAGCAGACAACCTGTCTTGTTGTATTGGAGATGTGAGGAACACTTTGCTTTTATTGGTCTTCAAATCTTTTAACTGTGTCCCATGGCCCTGCAGGTTAAAAAGGATAAGTAAGCACCCATTCACTCTGTTTAAATGTATCAAGAGATTCAATGTTCAATTTGAAAGGACCTTTTGGATTTAAGCATACACAGACATGCAGAGATAAACTGAACCTTAGAAAGTACATATGATCAACACTGAATTAAAGTGGCTCTCAATATGCTGTGCATAAAGCAGAGTTTCCTTTAAATTATTTTTAAGGCTAACTCAATAGCACTGTGTTATTGTTCAGCTTACTACTCAATAGATTGTGTATTAATAAATTGGCCAAAATTATTTATCTACCAATTTATCATTCATGTCACAAAAGTCAAACTACCTACCACCTTAAAGAAATATCTTTGTGAGTCTTTGAGAAATAAAGGATGCAATCAGACCAGAGTGGAAAGTTGTTTTGTTTCCTTTAATTAAAAAATTCCTGATTTATATACAGTAAGTGTGTGCGGCACTTATACAACTTTCGTAAAAGTAATAAATGATAACTCAAGACTAACAAAGTTGTACATCAGTTGCATTGTGACTAGCAGCTAAGTGAACACAGTGCACGGTGGGGCTGTGCTCCCTCAGTGTGAGGTGAGCTGTGCACACTGCCACTCACTCTGCAGGGGTCAGTGACCTGTGATGGCTCAGGTCTTCCTGACAATCTTTTCTCTTTACAATTTTTGTGGACCCTTTCTGACATAAACATAAGTTTAATTTTAAACTAATTTTTAAATATAGAAGTCCACTAAAATCATAAACTGGTTGCTTTGCTTTGTCTAAAGCTAAAAATTGTTCTCATTTACAGGGTGTGGCAAAAGGGGAGGTTTACAGTTGTTCACAGGGGAAATAATACAACCATTAATCAATAGTAATGCAAGAATAAACTCTGTGTTTCACGTACAAACTACAGTAAATCTACTTTTACCCTACCCTGCATTCAAGAAAAAGAAAAAGAAATTCATACTCTGCCGGAAAGCAACTCGATAAAATATTGTCCCTCCTTGTTATATATATGCTCTGAAGTGTGTTGTGTTTTCAGTTTTGGAGATGCTTCTCAAAGCTCCTAGAGGAAGAGGAATTGTGTTTGCGTGTTTGTCTGGAATGATTGAAAGGTCACTGTGAACTGCTTTTGAATGTGTGCCATCCAAAGGCATCCCGTGAGCAGGAAAAAGAGATCACAGATATATTTGCAAACTACCCAAACCATGGCACTTTATAAAAGCATTAACTTTTGAAAAGAAACAAATTTCCTAAAGAAGAAGAAATTGGATTTTTGAAGTTTGACACAGACATGAAAAATGTTTTAGACACCATCATAGATGACAGAGAAAATACAGGGATGAATACAGATTCTGTAGCCCAAAAAGAACCTGCAAACATGTCAACAGATCATACTCATATCTGAATTAACAGACTATGCCTGCGGCTGCCTGTGCTACTCAACCTTATGCATTTAGCAAAGCTTTGCGAGAGACAAATTTTTATTTAGAAAGTCAGATGTGATTGCACAGTACCACAGATGATTTGGCACACACACAAAAAAATGGCTATAAAATATGGTGGTGTTGGTATTTTACAAAAGTGGAATACAAGGAAAACTGAATGGTAGTTAGCCAACTAACAGCAGTGGTGAACTGGTGGGGAAAGTGGAAGAAGGGTTAGGTCTGATCTTAGGGGGTATGTGGTCTGCAGAATTTGGGGAATCGTAGAAGCACTTTTCTTTACCATCTAAAAGCAAAAACATACATTCAAATTCCTTATAGTGTAAAACTCTGTATTTCAAATTAACTTACCAGTAAAGGTAGATTTTTCCCCAAGACTAGGAATGAAAATAAATATTAAATATTCCAGTAGAAGAGTTCTGTTTCTATCATCTTGTTTAAATTCTCAGTCCATGATATTTTATGAACTTAGGCAAGTTTTATTCTTTTGTTTGGTTGTTTTTAGATTTTCTGTGCCTTAATGTGATGTAACAGCAATAATAGTAATCCTCTGATTGTGTGTTTATGAGCATGAAAAGAAATATTACATGTTACCACATAACAAACACAGAAGGAACAATTATTACTAAATGAACTCTTAAAAATTGTAGCTTCCATTAATAGTTAGCAATAATCAAACCTTTATAAAAAACTCTCCCTCTCTCTCTTGTAATCACTTCTCTTCTCTTTCACATATACAAACAGCACACCTACACACAGATAACATTTAAGGAATAATTAATGTTAATTAATACAAAATAACATAAAATCCAAGATGCAACCTTCATCTGACAGTTCTAGACAAATGCATTTGTATACCAACCTGAGTATGTGTAAAAATACCCCCAGTAAGGATGCAGAGTAAAAAGAGAATGGAAAACAGCTTATATATACCAGGCAGAAGACAACTACAGATCCATAAGAGACATTTCCCTTAAATCGTTGCCTTAGGAAAAAAGAAGTAATTAAGAAGCTTCCTCTAGAAATGACCCTAGGGGAACTACATCTCTAGAGGGAAAAGTAATCGTAGAATTTCTTTTTGGTGTAGGGAGGAAGGGAACCATTGGGAGTCATTTTTTAAATAATTAATTTACTATTTTTTTTAATTTTTCCATTGTTTATTCTATTATAGTAATTACAATTGACAGATTTGAACAATTTTATTATCCGCCCCCCCCCCCAAAATTCAAGTTGTTTGGATGTGTCAATTTGCTTTGGGTTTGCATCACAATAAAATTGGTAATAGTGTTACTCAGTCTGTTTAAGGGTATCTTTTGTTCTGTACTTCAGTGTGTGTCACTTGGCTTTTCCACAGAAAGAGGAAACAAGTATTATTCCTTATAATTAAATTTGTAATTTATCAAATCAGGAAAAATATGTTTGCTTTAACTTAGTTTAAAAACAAAGAACTCTAGAAACTTAATCATAGCGACAATAATGCACTCATTAAACTTAACACAAGCCAGACAATTTAATTTAATTCTCACAAATATCTCCTAAGATATTTATACTATTCTCACTTTTGCAGGCAAAAAGTCCAAGTCATAGAGAGGTCCAGTGCCTTACTCAAGGTCACACTTTCAATAAATCAAGGAATAGATTCCTGACTCCAGAACATGATCCCAGAGTTGCACTGTTAATAACCTCATTCTATTGCATGGCAACTATTAGCAGAACAGACTAAAAATTGCAATTTCTGACCAAAAAGGACTCTCATTTTCACTATATGATTGATGTTAATGTATGTTACATCATAATCTTTATACACTTGAGTGGGAAAAAAATAAATATATCTCTACTTTTCCCCAAATTTCCTAAAAATAACTTGGTTAAATATATTTATGAAAATACACTCTGAATGCCAAAACACCAACAAGATTGTTATCATCTTCTGATAGTCCTTATAAGGTGTGGCATAAATAAGCTCTTAAGTGAATATCATAGGATAGTAAGTATTGTTGCAGGAAAAACTCAATTGTTCTTGTCCACACAGGAAAGAATTACAGATAAACAAGTCTACTAGTATGCAAGCAAAGTTTGTTAGAGATATGTTTCCATGGAGGAGACCAGGCCTTGCCAAGGTGGGAGTAAAAGGCATAAGCAAAGGGCATAGGTAAAGGCAGGGGTGGCAAAAAGCATCAGGTCCTTTATCCTGAGGACTTATATAGTTAGTGGGATGGGATGAGGGAGTTACATATGATTGGTGGGTAAAGGCAGTGCCAGCTTCCCTGGATGGGGGGTAACTACCTAAAAGTAGGTATGTATGGGGGTCTGATAGCCCAAATTCTTATCTTGCTCCAGACCACATTTATTCATCTTGTAAAACAAACATGTGACAGGAGGGAGTATTATTTCTCTTACCCCATAGTAATTCAGCTTGTGAGCCCAAAGAGCTATGTTTCTGTATTCTGTATTTAGAGGTTCAGAGAATGGGCTTCTCAGACCAGCAAGTCACTTGATGCCAGCTCTTTTATGAGTCTCGAGTTTGAATTCATTGACACTAGATAGTTTCACAATGTATGAAAATCTAGTCATGACAATTGTCCGTGAAGACCACAAGTCCTCTCCTTTGACACGGATGTATAGTACATTTATTGTAGAACAATCAATCCTTTGGCCACCACATCGTGATATTATTTTTTGTTTGTTCATTTCAGCAATAAGAGGTTGAAGTGACTATTTTAACAGGTGGTATGAACCTTGAGATGGGTGGAAATGAAAAAGAATCACACAAAACTCTACATTTCTTTTGTGAGTTGATAGGTGGTGCTATTCCATGTATCCTCATTCAAGAAGCTGTACTTAAATCTTAAATCCTGCTTGTCACCATGGAGAGAGCAAAACACCCACTGAAGGTTTCTCTCACCAACAATATTTTGCTCAACTGAGAAGAGACACATATGAATTCTAATCCACTTCACTGTTCACAAGTAACCACACACTTCCACCTAAACCCAAAAGTTAAGTATAAATGCTATCATGTGCACAAAGGGCAACAAAATTAAAACAACTAGTGAACAAAATGAATAAAGGTACAAAATGTAAACTTTTGTAATAAAAATTTTACTTTTTGGGTTTGGATTTAAAAAATCTTTAACATTTTAAAAATGCAGTATTCATGAGATTCTACATATAGTGAAGTCATATGGTACTTGTCTTACTCAGACTGGTTTATTTCACTTAACATAATACTCTTCAGGTCTATCCATGCTGTCTTAAAGGTATTTTTTACAGCCAGTAATAATCCATTGTATAAACGTACCATTGCTTTTTTCATCCATTCATTTGCTGATGGGCTCTTAGGATGCTTCAAATCTTGGCCACTATAAATAGCACTGCAGTGGGCACAGGGCTGCATATATTTTTTTGGATTGGTCTTTCAGGCTTCTTTGGTTATATTCCTAGAAGTGGAATTGCTGGGTCATAAAAAAGTTTCATTTTCAGTGTTTTGAGTTATCTCCTGTTTTGCACAGTGGCTGCATCCCTCTGCATTCCTACCAACAGTGTGTGAGGGTTTCCTTTTCTCCGCATCCTCGTCAACACTAGTTTCTTGACTTATTGACAATAGCCATTCTGACAGGTATGAGGGGATATCTCATTGTGGCTTGAATTTGCATTTCTCTGATAATTAGTGACACTGAGCATCTTTTCATATGTCTATTGTTCCTCTGTATGTGCTCTTTGAAGAAATGTCTATTTAGGCACTTTGCTCATTTCTTAATTGAGTTGTTGGTCTTTTGGTGTTGAGTTGCATAAATGTCTGATACACTTTAGATATTAAGCCCTTGTCAGATATATTGACAAATATTTCCTGCTCCCCTTTAGTGAGCTGTCTTTCATGTTGTTGATGATTTCCTTTGCTGTGCAAAACCTTTTTCGTTTTATGTGGCCCCATTTATATGTGAAATCTAATGAACAAAATAAACTAACAAAATAGTATCAGACTCACAGATACAGCAAACAGACTGACAGTTATCAAGGGGAAAGGATAAGGGGGCTGGGTGAAAAATGTGAAGGGATTAAGCCTCATGGGCACTGACAACAGTGTGGTGATTAGAGGAGATTAAAGGGACAGGGAGAGGTAGAAGAGGATAGGGGGGATAAATGGTGATGGAAGGAGACTTGACGTGGGGTGGTGATCACATACTATTGTACAATATACATGGGATATAGAATTGTATGTCTGAAACCTATATAACTTTGTTAACCAATGTCACTCAAATAGGTCAATAAAAATAACATATAAATAAAGAATTGCAGTGTTTCCTACTGGTGTACCAAATTTCTCATTTTACCATAAATTTTGTCCTTTAATTTAGAGAAAAGGTCTCAAAAATACTTTGGGGCCAAAAGAACAGTGATATCTTCTAGGGAAACATATTTTTCCTTAACAGCTCTTTGGTTAATGCTTCTTTCACATCTTTGTTTCTAAGGCTATAAATCATGGGGTTCAACATGGGAATTACTGTGGTATAAAATACAGCCACCATTTTCCCCTGTTCCACAGATTCTTTCGAAGGGGGTCTAAGATACATGAAGAAGAGTGTTGTATAGAATATAGTAACAGCTGTCAGGTGGGAGCCACAGGTAGAGAAAGCTTTGTGCCTGCCTTCTGTGGAATGAATCCTCAGGATAGCAGCAAAAATATAAAGGTAAGACACCAGGATGATGAGGAGAGAAAAGGAAAGGTTACATCCAGCAACAACAAACATTGATGTTTCTTTGTTGGTGGTGTCAGAGCAAGCCAGCTTAATCAGGGGTGGGTCGGCACAGTAGAAGTGATTGATTTCATTGGAGCCACAGAAGACAAGGCCATAGGTCCACATGGTCTCCATCAGCCCAGTCAGCGCTCCATACACATAAGGCACCGTGATGAGGGATGTGCACACACTTTTGGACATTTTAATGCCATAAAGCAGAGGGTTGCAGATGGCCATGTACCTGTCAAAGGCCATCACAGCCAGGATATAGATCTCCACATGGACCAAGGCTATAAACAGGTAACACTGCACCAGACAAGCAGGATAGGAAATGGTTTTCTTCTCTGACAAGAAAATCTCCAGCATCTTCGGAGTCACGTTGGAGGAGAAGCACAGGTCCACAAAGGACAAGTGGCTCAGGAAAAAGTACATGGGCGTGTGGAGCCGGGCATTGGCCTGGATGAGGACAATCATGCCCAGGTTCCCTGCCACTGTGGCCACGTAAATGGTCAGAAATAGCAGGAAGAGGAGAATCTGCAGTTCCCGGCGGTCAGTCAGTCCAAGGAGAATGAACTCAGTCACCAAGGTGAAGTTTCTTCTCATAGTGTCCTTCTGACACAGAAGGAAACTAGGCATTTATATAAAATTAAGGCAAAATGAAAAAAATTACATACATTAATGATCTTTGTTTTCCTTCTTCTCAGGAGTTTTTTTTTTTCACCCCATTTCTTCTGATGTCAAGCTCAGTGTCATTCAGGCATTAGAAACCAAGGGTATCAGAGCAGCTCTCGTGACCTTTGTGATATTGATCTCCATCTTATTTATTTCCCTCTCTTTCTTTCTTCTTCCTTCTAATTATGCTTCTCTCCCTTTTCTCTTTCTCCATTTTCTCCTTCTCTACCTGTGGTCCTGTCTTTTGATTGATAAAAATACTTTATATCTATACCCACCCCATATGTAATCTTCAGGAATAAAGAACTCCTGTGTTCCTGATTATCATAAAAACTGAACTATTTTTAGGCAGGCATTAGTGTGGTTATTTTAAGATTTATTTATTTTCCAAGAGAGGGGAAGGGAGAGAGAAAGAGAGGAAGAAACCCATTGGTATGCCAGAGATACATCAATCAGTTGCCTCTCACATGTCCCCAACTGGGAACCCGACCCACAACCCAGGCATGTGCCCTGCCTGGGAATCGAACCAGCAACCCTTTGGTTCCCATGCAGGCCCTCAATTTACTGAGCCACACCAGCCAGGGCAAGACAACTATTTTAAAGAGAGAAAAGGACCTGGTAACGAAGTATTTCTCCAAATGACATTTTTTAAAAATAACTTTCATCTGACCAATTCCCTCCTAGAGAATACTTAGAAATTAAGTTGGGCTATTTTGATGCTTTCTCCCCTTTCAGACTCCAAAGAATTGGGATTTCAGGTGGGGCATAGGAATTTTCTTCTCCTTCTGTTTTTGGAGGGCTGTAGGGGGACTACATGCATAATTGCATTTTGGCCATTGTCTAGCCTTTAAATCCGCCAGTTATTAGTACCCCATTAAAATTATGTTGGATAGAGTTATTGGTAGTTGAAAGTGATGAAAATTCTCTCCTTGTCTTGTCCCACTTCTGGTTTCTACTATGAAATCCGAAGGAAGAGATCCCTGGTTCAGAAAGGGGTAGACACAGAAGAGATGCTTGTCCTAGTGATCTGACATAAGTCAGTAAATTCAAGGTGGGCAAAATGTTTTTGTATCAAATTGGTGGCAGTGGACCTTAAAGACTATAGTGATCCTGCCAAGTTTGGGCTACCCAGATTCCAGACCTCCCTGCAGTGTTCTCTGTTCTCTGTAGCTGGTATTCTGGCTGCACATTGACTTAGAAAAACCACATATCCTTCTAGAACAGTTTTGTGCTTGAGATAGAATTACTGCTGTTGCTTGAAAACAAAGAAAAACTCATATTATTAATATTAACTGAAACATACAGATGTATTTTTTTATCTAGAGGTCATCTATAGTCACTAAGAAAACCCTATTCAGAGCTACTTTTTGAATTTGAATTCAGAGAATTCATGAGTTCTCTTGTTAGTCATTTATGAGATGCTGCCCTACTTTTTGGAAAAGTTCATAATTCTGAATTTCAGTTTTATTATCAATTCATTGATTCAACAAACACTTAGTCGTATACTCCAAGCTTTGATCTAGGTGCTTTATAAATGTTAACTTCTTTAACCTTCAAACCAGCACTATTGTGTCCCATCTTTCATAAATATAAATACTAACACACTTCTCAAGTTCAGCACAGAAGAGATAATCTTATGGACAGTAGAGTATACAGGTGAAAACATGGGCTATGGAGTCAGTTTCACAGTCTGGCTTCAGCACTTTTGATCCCAGTAATCCAGGAAATGATTCTGAGCTCCAGTTTCCTCTGTTGATAAATGGCTTTAATAAATTGGAAGGGCTATTGAGGATTATAGAAATAAAGTAGGTGATTTTCAGAACACTATGCCTAATATACGGTCAGCCCAAAATAAATGGTAACTATCAGTCCTGTTAAGTGGAGAGTCTTAGAGAATACCACTTAATGTATTTTGATCCCTTATCATCTATCTTCATTACTCAATCACTTTTATAAGTAACAGTACCTTAAATAGTTAATGTCTGCACTTTTCTGGTAATTGGCATTCTTCTTTCCATCCAGTCATTTAAAACCATAAATCTAATTCTGGTAATGCATATGCTTTCCAAAATAACTAAAGATTCATGATCATCAGCATATGCAGAATAAAGTAACCTACTTACCTGTGGAGAAAGAACCACCTTTACAAAGAATATAAGTGGCTCTTCTGATGAATAAGGCAGGCAGAATTTATATTATTTGTATGTTAACTCTATTTCCCTAAGCAATTGCACAAATAGATGAAGGTGAAGCAATTACTTTGTTAGATCACTGTTTTCACTGAATGAGTTCTCTGGAGAAATAACTGGCACAATGCAGGTTTAACCTGGGAGCCATCCACGGTCTACTCAGTGTTTTCTCCTTTGTGTTCAATCTCAGAATTGAGGAGTCCATGCTGTAGTAACATTGACATTTGCCGTGGACTGCATTCTGTTTGCCATGTTAATTTCGGCTGAATCCAATTTTCTGGTACAGTTTCTTCACATCATTGTCACAACTCAGTGCCACAATTTTATTACTATCTCACCTTGTGTTATAGACTGAATTGTGTCCCTCCAAAACTCATGTGGAAGTTCTGACTTGCAGTACTTCAGAATATGACTAGATTGGAAATGGAATCTTGGAATAGGAAATGAAAGTGAAATGAGGTTATGAGAGTGGACTCTAATCCAAGAAGACTGGCATCCTTTTAGGAAGAGGAGATTAGGACACAGACACATACAAAAGGAAGACCATGTAAAGACGCAGGCAGACAGCTCCCCACAAGTCTCACAGACTTTTCAGAATGCAAACAATCCTAGTGATATTTTGAACTTTTAGCTTCAAGAAATGTGAGGATAATGCTCTCCAGTTCTATCTATGCTGCTGGGAAGGGTTGGAGCTCCTTTCCTTCTGCTGTGTAGTGTTCCATTGTGTAAATGTACCACAGTTTTTTGATCCACTCATTTACTAATGGGCACTTACGTTGCTTCCAGTTCTTGGCAATTGTGAATTGAGCTGCTATGAATATTGGGGTTCAAAGGTCTAATCAACAAAACAAACAAGCAAGCAAAATATAAGCAGAAACACTGAATTAAGGAACAAACTGACCCGAGGGGGGTGGGTAACTGGGGAAGAAGAGGAAGGATCATCAAGAAGCATGTATACAGGACCCATGGATAAAGCCAAAGGAGGGGGCAGGATTCAGGGTGGAAGGTAGGGGTAGGTGGGGCAGGGGAAAGTGGTGACAGGAAAATGGACACAACTATACTTGAACAAAAATAAAATAATTAAAAAAAAAGAAATGTAAGGAAATATATTTTAATTGTTTAACTCACTTACTTTTTGGTATTTTGTTTTGGCAGCCCTATCAAACTAATATATTGTGTGTATTGCAGATAAACAGAGAATGTTGTGATGTTAGATGGAAATGTTGCTTCTTGAAGAGTACTGTTGTTTTTAGCACTTTTGAGTAAACTTTAAATTTAAGTTTAATATACACATAGAAAATGTGCACAAAATTGATTCTGGATACACTTTTCATACCCTTTCTCAGTTACTGTTCTTCAAGTTAACTCTACCCTCACTTTTTTTTTATAGCCAAACCAAGATTTTTTTTTCTGATTTTTTTAAAGTTAAACTTCATTGTACATTTTTTCCACTACCATTTACTCCCCTCTCCCCAGCAATCACCACACTGTTGTCCATGTCCATGAGTCCTTTCTCGTTTTTGCTCAGTCCCTCCACACCCTAACCCCGCCCCCCCCACTGTCATCTGTTACCCTCACTTTTAACACTGTTGATTAATTGTGTCTGGTTTTGAATTTTACACAATTGAAATCACACAGTGTGTATTTTTATGTCCACTATTTGACATAAAGTATGCTGATGGCCAAACATCACATTGGTAATTGTTTTAGTTTGTTTGGGCTGTGATAACAAAAACTAACATAGGCAAGGTGGTGTATAAACAACAAATATTTATTTCCACAGTTCTGGGAGCTGGGCGTCCGAGATCAGGTTGCCAGCATGCTCAAGGGTCCTTTTCCTGGTTCATAGATGGCCATCCCTGTGCTGTGTCCTCAGGTGGAGGAAGGGGCACAGGAATCTCTCGAGTCTCTTTCATAAGGGCACTAATCCCATTCATGAGGTCTCAGCCCTGGTGACCTAATTACCTCACAAAGGTCCTGCATCCAAATGCCATCCCACTGGAAATTAGGTTTCAGCATGAATTTTAGAAGGACACAAACATTCAGTCTGCAGCACTGATTTTCATTGGCAGTGTTGAACATAATGAGTATAGCAATTATTCTTTTACTCTCCTATCTGTGTATTGTCTGTTGTATGACTATACCAAAATTTATATAACCTTCTTACTTTTGAGCTACACTTAGGGTGCTTCCAGGTATGGGTATCACAAAGACATTCTTGTGCCTTGCTCTGTGAACACATTTATGCATTTCTGCTTGTTAGAATTCGGAGCAGAACTGCTGGTTTATGGATATGCATATGTTGAGCCTAAGCTGATACTGCCCAATAGTTTTACAAACTGCTTATATCAGTTTACACTAGCACCAGTATTATATCTGTGGTGCAGTTGTTCCACTGTCTCACTAATACTGAATACATATGAGGTTTTAATTTTTAAAAATTAAATTTTGCTATTCTTGTATGTGTTTTTAGGGACAGATACCTTATCGTTGTAATTTGTGTTTCCTTAATCACCACTGAAGTTGAACACATTGAAATATATTACTTGGTTCTTTGAATGTATTTCTGTTCAGAACCTGTTCATAATTTGCTGTGCTCTTTTATGCATTTTATTAACTGATTGAGTAATATTTTAAGATACTATAATAATTTAGAGTTAGGTTGCTTTAGGATTGTAGCTTCATCACTTACTGCCTGTATAATCAGACAGAGGTCATTTAATGACCCTTTGCTTCATGTTTTCCGAAGTAGAAAACTGAGACCATTAACATCACATGTCTCAGTTGTTTGGATGACCACTGACATAATACCTGTAATATCTCTTTTATAAAAAAGGTAAAGCTTTGAATATTGGTTGGTAAATTGTCAACACTGTATGAGTATTATCTATTAAACTTCTTTCTCATGTGTTATTGCAAAATACATTCTATGTTTAGTTTTTCACTACTGACATTTGGTATTTTAATGCCCACACTAAGCTTAATAAATTGAAGTTAGGGAGTGCTTTTACTGTCCTTCTAAAAGTAAAAACAATAAAGAAACATTAGTATAACTTCTTCCTTCTTTACAACTTGTTTTCCAGTAAATTTATTATATCTTTTGAGCCTTCAATTATGTATTATTATTGCTTTATATAGTCAGAACTTCCACATATTTAGACTTGGAAGTTTGTTTTCCTCCTACCATTAAATATATTCTAATAAGAAGTTAAGAGTATCCACCTATGTTTTTTTTTCTCATTTTTCTTGAAACGGTTATGAACAAGATCTTCATCTGAGGAAGTTCCTTGCAGTCTCAGTGGTTGATATTCCCTTTCTCTTGCAAGGATTTCTGTTTGCTGGTCAAAGCCCATGAAACTTCTTCCTATCTAGGAGTACTTTCAATTCATTTCTTGCCTTGAGATCTGATAACTCACTCATGAAACTAGCATCAATCTAAAATCCAAATTGACATGAAAACTAACCCATGGTCTTGAATTATCAAATAAGATTATTTCTAACTTCTCCAAGATAAAAGCCTAGATAGACTACATTGATTTGCTGCTGCTGTTGTTGACTGGTTCTGCAGAGATTACAGCCTTTCAACAATCCTTAATTCATGAGAGGCCTCTGTTCTAACTCCTTGCTTCATGCTCACCTCATCATTAGCTTCCCATATTCCACAAATATTCTTCTTCTTAAAGCTCTAAGTACACTAACTTACACCATATACAAAAATAAATTCAAGGTGGATAAAAGACTTGAATATAAAACGTGACACCATTAAAGTCCTAGAGGAGAACGTAGGTAGGAAAATCTCATATATTTCACACAGAAACTTTTTTACTGACTTGTCCCCTAGAGCAAGGGACATACAAGAAAGAATAAACAAATGGGACCTCATCAAAATAAAAAGCTTCTGCATGGCTAAAGAAAACAGTATCAAAATTAAAAGAGAACCAACTGTATGGGAAAACATATTTGCCAATGATACCTCAGACAAGGGTTTAATCTCCAAAATATATAAATAACTTACACAACTACACTCTAAGAAGACAAGCAACCCAATTAAAAAATGGGCAAAGGACTTGAACAGACACTTCTCCAAGAAGGTCATAGAGAAAATCCAAAGACACAAGAAACAGTGTTCAATATCACTAGCTATCAGAGAGATGCAAATTAAAACCACAATGAGATACCACTTCACACCAGTCAGAATGGCCATCATAAACAAAGCAACAAACAACAAGTGTTGGAGAGCTTGTGGAGAAAAGGGGTCCCTAGTGCACTGTTGGTGGGACTGCAGACTGGTACAACCACTATGGAAAGCAATATGGAACCTCCTCAGAAAACTAAAAATGGATCTGCCTTTTGACCCTGCGATTCCACTGCTGGGACTCTATTCTAAGAATACTAAAACACCAATCCAAAAGAACCTATGCACCCCAATGTTCATAGCAGCACAATTTACAATAGCTAGATGCTGGAAGCAACCTAGATGCCCATCAGTAAATGAGTGGATCAAAAAACTATGGTACATTTACACAATGGAATTCTATGCAGCAGAAAGAAAGAAGGAGCTCCTACCCTTTGCAACAGCGTGGATGGAGCTGGAAAACATTATGCTAAGCGAAATAAGGCAGACAGTGAAAGACAAATACCATATGATCTCACCTTTAACAGGAACCTAAACAACAAAACAAAGAAACAAGCAAAATATAACCAAAGACACTAAAATAGAGGACAGGCTGACAGTGACCATAGGGGAGAGAAGAGGGAATTTCAGGGGACAGTGGGAAGGGTTCAAGGGAACAAATTTAAAGGACACATGGACAAAAACTAGGGGGAGGGTGGTAATGGGAGGGAAGTGGGAGGGTTGGGTGGGTCGGCTGTATTGGGAGTAAAAGGGAGAAAACTGTACTTGAACAATGATTAAAATAAAATTTAAAAAAAGAAAAAAAGAAGTTATTTCCTATGAAAAGTACTGCAAAAAAAAGCTCTAAGTAACTGTAGTGGAGCTGTTGGCCTCAATACTCATAAAACACACACAAACAAAATTGGAATATGTTGTGCTAATTTGGCTATTTGTGCTAACATTTTAGCAATCATTCCTTTATATTTAAAGTACAGAAAATGATATTAGACCACTGGGTTCCCAGTGAAGTCAGTATTATCTGTTCTTAATATTTTGTGGGATGCAGTGGGGACAAGGTAAAAGACTATTCAATTTACAACATGCTATGAAAATATGGGGTGATATTATTATTTGAACTATTCACACTTTATAAGTTGATAGAGTAGTTTTAGGCACACATTCAATGTATTATCAATTAACCTGGTGTGTCCTCACACAGAACTTTAGGTAATACTAAATTTCAAAACAAACTAGTCATTAAAAAAAAAAAAACAGACAAAAAGGGCAGGGATGAACTACAACAAGGTGGATGCTTCACTGTGGACAAAGTCTCTAAAGAAGGGGCCGGCACAAGCCAAGACTAGAGCTGGGCTGACAGATAAGCACACGGAGATGAGGTTGAATTGCAGCCTAGGAGAGTGAGAGTGGAGTGCTGGTTTTCACTGGCAAGGGAGGCAAGCTTATTGAGCAAAGTTTGGCAGAAAGAATATTTTTGAACAGCTTTATTATAAGCTGTATGTTGAAGTGAATAATTCTCATTAAAAGAGCATCTAAAACTATATAATCAACTGTTATCAAAAAGAAAATACTGTTCTGATTTTAATGCATTTACTCCTTAAGAAACAGATTGTGGTTTTCATTGACACCGATTCCTCAAAGTGCAGTTTCTTATTTTGGGAGTGGACAGGCAAAGCTTACTGGGGGAATTCAAAATGCCCATCAATTAAAAAGGTGCTCAGATTCCTCTTACTCAAACTTTCTCAATGGACATTCCCTTCATCCCTTCAAGAAAAAAGATAGAAACTTGGGCAAATCATTGTTGGATGAAGCCCTAAGACAAAACTCATAGAATCTATAAAATAAAAACAACTGAAATCAGCATTATTTATTTAGGAAGCAACTTCCTTATGAACAGTTCTTTGATTAAAGCCTCCTTCACATCTTTATTCCTAAGACTGTAGATCATGGGGTTCAACATGGGGATTACCGTAGTATAAAACACAGCCACCATTTTCCCCTGCTCCACGGACTCTTCTGAGGGGGGTCTGAGATACATGAAGAAAAGAGCTGTGTAGAATATGGTGACAGCTGTCAGGTGGGAGCCACAGGTAGAGAAAGCTTTGCGCCTGCCTTCTGAAGAGGGGATCTTTAACGTGGCAGGAAGTATGTAGATATAAGAAATGAGGATGACAAGGAGAGAATAGGTGAAGTTGAAACCAGCCACAACGAACATGGACAGCTCTTTGTTGGTGGTGTCAGAGCAAGCCAGCTTAATCAGGGGTGGGTCAGCACAGTAGAAGTGATTGATTTCATTGGAGCCACAGAAGACGAGGCCATAGGTCCACATGGTCTCCATCAGCCCAGTCAGCGCTCCATACACATAAGGCACCGTGATGAGGGATGTGCACACGCTTTTGGACATTTTGATGCCATAAAGCAGAGGGTTGCAGATGGCCATGTACCTATCAAAGGCCATCACAGCCAGGATATAGATCTCCACATGGACCAAGGCTATAAACAGGTAACACTGCACCAGACAAGCAGGATAGGAAATGGTTTTCTTCTCTGACAAGAAAATCTCCAGCATCTTCGGAGTCACGTTGGAGGAGAAGCACAGGTCCACAAAGGACAAGTGGCTCAGGAAAAAGTACATGGGCGTGTGGAGCCGGGCATTGGCCTGGATGAGGACAATCATGCCCAGGTTCCCTGCCACTGTGGCCACGTAAATGGTCAGAAACAGCAGGAAGAGGAGAATCTGCAGTTCCCAGCGGTCAGTCAGTCCTAGGAGAATGAACTCAGTCACCGAGGTGAAGTTTCTTCTCATTGTTTTCTTCAATGGGAAGTGAGAACTTTGGATTAGTTCAGAATTTTTTTTATGGAAAAGAATTTCATATTTTCTTAGGGGTGTCCTTTTCTCTGCATTTCTCCTTTCTTTTCTATGATTATTTTCCCCCAGGAGACACTAGAAATAGTTTAATTAAATAGAATCTAGTCAAATGTTACCAAACCCATTCAAAGTAGCTCTAGGTCTCAGTCAACAGTTTCAATTTTTATTTTTATTTTTATTTTTGCTAATTGATCTCTTATTTCTCTGTGTTTATGTATCTTTGTGGTGCCTGTCACTACATTCTTACCTGCATCCTTTCTTCCTTTGCCTATTTTCAGCTTTTTACTTCAGCCTACATTAAACTTTTATTCTAGATTTTGCCACTCAGTGGCAATAAATACACAAATATCAATAATCTAAATAAATTTACCAGACAATGTAATAAAAAACTTAATTAGAAAGTGAAACCCTTGTATCAGAAGTCCTTTTCTTGCTACTGATTCTTTCAGGTCTTACCAGACAAAATCTCTTAGGTTTTCTGTCAGAGGGCACTAAGTGACACTTTGTAGAAAATGAAAGTCTGTACTTCCTATTTTAGACTGACTCGATGTTATTTGGGGGAAGACACTGAAAAAAAAATAGAAACCTTTAAAAAGAATGAATAATTATAAATCTGTTACCATGAATAGGAATCAATATAAAATACAGGGAAACTTTCAGAAATTCTTCTAACATTTTCCCAATAATTCAATAAACCTTGGAGAAGCTAATTGTTCAGCCCATCAGGCCTGCATTAGACCTCGGCAATGGCTTAGTTGAGCATATTCATCTATACTTGTGAAAACATTAGAGAGCACAGTGCTCACACCAGCCACTGGGAAGTGAGGGGCCTGGGCCAGAGCCACCCCCACACCCACACAAGTGTTTGCTTCTTCCATCCAGAGCTAGTGTCTTTAAGACAACACTTAAAAAAAAAGGGGGGGGAGCCGTAGTAAACAAAACAAAATAACCAAAAATGGCCTTTTTCTTTAATTACTTTCAAACTACATTTACTACAACAAAAGAGTAGTTCTAGACAAGAGAAGGTGATGAAAGAGTGGTTTTGTACAACAGGCACAGTGTTTTTCATGACTTTACACCAAAGGCTTGGCCTCCTCTTCCCCTGTTCTGCTTCCTGTGGCTGTGTTTTGGATACAGTGCTGAGCCACCCTGGATCCATGGAGGAGATGGCAGAAAAGTGAGTTAATAAGTTGAAACTCCTAAAATTGTGGCAGCACTGAAATGACATATCCCCTCACAGTTGCATGTAGATGGTAATTGAACTCTAAATTGTTTACCTAGTATTTTATTTTACTGTTGCATGAATTAAAGTTATTATTCAACTAATAACAAACCTCTAAGATCAGTACTCAAGATACTATAAGGCTGATTGCTACATAAGATATAATTATACGAAGTGATAATTGTTATTTTGAATTTAATTAATCCCTCATAGGTTATGCCCAAGGACCATGCTGTGACTTAAAAATTGTTATGATAACACCTAGGTAATCCCAACATCCACCTTTTGAGACATTTTAAAATTGTCTTAAACTTCCTATTCATTTTTTCCATGCCATTTAGAAGTCCAAAATCACAAATACACACACACACTCATTGCAATTCTATGGAATGTAGCTGGAAGATAATATTTGTTGCAAAAGAATAAAATAATTACATTGAAATATTGAGCATATGTATTTTTTAAATTCCCCTCCTGTGTCTTAATCACAGAGGACTTTTAAAAATTTTTAAAGATTTTGTTTATATGTTTTTAGATAGGGGAATGGAAAAAAAAGAAAGGGAGCAAAACATCAGTGTGAGGTTACCTCTCCCACGCCCCCTGCTGGGGACCTGACCTGCAACCCAGGCCTGTGCCCTAGCCTGGGATTCCCTTTGGTTCACATTCCAGTGAGCCACTGAGCCACTCAATCCACTGAGCCACACCAGCCAGAGCCACAGAGGACATTCTTCATGGGCTGCTTTATAGTACTTAATCCCCAGCTTTATAACATCTTTGGTTTTTCTTATTCCTCCCCCATCCTTTTTCTCACCTCTACTCTTCTTTCTGAAATGACTTCAAGAACTCCTTATTCTTCTCTCTACATATCATTCTGAGCATCTGACCCTTTCTTCACTGTGTGTGCATATATTTTCATGTGGGTACTGGGGTGTCCCACTATCTTCTCCTCTCCTACCAGAGAACACTGAAATATATTGTACCAGCATGTATGTTCACCTCCTAGTCTTACATCCTACCTTACTTAATGATGCTCTACCAAGGTATATTTGTGCTTTCCAATATTAAAAATATTATTTTGCATTAAAATGCTTCTGGTAAACTGAATATTGAAATTTTTCTCACAATATCAACCATGGGTTTTGGAACTAAGCAGATTTGACTTGAAAAATTATGACCATGCTATCTATTAACTCTACAGTTGTAGAACATGTAACCTTTATGAGCCTCTGTGTTCTCATTTGGAAAATGTTGTACCAATGGTTTCCTCTAAGGATGTTAAAAGCTGTAATCATGTAACTATCTGTAACCATGTATGAAGCACATAAGGCCATCACAAGAAATGTTTTGTTTCTACTTCTCCTTTGTTTAATATTTAGAAGAAATAAAAATTCTGGAATTACAAGCATTAATATTTCCCTTATAATCAACCCTAATTATTGCTATGCAGTTCTTTATTCTAGCCATACACTTGTTCTTATCAAATAAGAAATTAATTCCAAGTGTAAATAATACCACCATCACTAGTCCTTCACACAAAATAGACAGTCCTACCTGTAAGGTGGTGGGAAAAATCAGTGAGCCTTCAAATATAATAAGTGAGGAAAATCGGTACTTGTATTTATTTATAAGATTGTTTCCTTTCCCCTATGGCATCTTGAAAACAACAAGATTAAGCAATCAATTCTGCCAATTAAAAGTTCCCTGAAGACAGCTCAGGGAATCTCCACATGGAAGTTAAGAATGGCTTAAGCATCTCCTTTGTGTTTTCTTCCTCTGCTCTCTGGGTAGTGGCTTTGCCTACTGCTTGAATGAAGCCATGCATTTCTGGACACCACTCTTTTCTGCTGCCTTCATTATCCAGCAAGAAGGGCTTCATTTTAAAGAAAGTTACTCATTCATGTTACTTGGCCATCAAAGCAGCAAGAACATATTCTGCCACATAGTGTCCTTGCAGTGATCATTGATTCATTTGGGAAACAAAGGGGTATATGTAGCTCCCTTTTTCTTTTGCTAGTTTTGTTTTGTTTTGTTTTGTTTTTAGAAAAGTCCAAGGGCAAATGAAAGCAACTGGAGAAAGCTAAAGTATGCACATGATTTATTCTGCTTTCCTAGGCCATGAGGTATTTTGTATAAATATAATTGTTGAACTTTTTAGTGGTTAAGTGTTCTTAACATATTTAATTAATAAAGTAGACATACTAACTGTATTCACAAAACAACTTTTAAAAATACTTCAGCTGTTTCTCATAAGTGTTATGGTAAAATAATTGAGACTGTTTCTCCATTAATAAACATTATTCTTGATAGGCCATGGGTATATGTTTAATCATATTAAAAACCTACAGTACCTTGCCTTTGATAAATCTCCATAACTTTGTGTTGAGCAGAGTTAAATTAACACATGATCACAAACATATTAAGATGTTTTTATCAGCTGAGGTGTAAGGTAAGAGGAAACTTGTTATCAGAACAGTCTTACCCAGGTAATTCAGCCTGCCTTCAGGTCCTTAAATACAGCAAGTCTTCTAGGAAAAATCCACTTAATTACACTATAACTTCCAACCCAAGACCATCATAATAAATAATGATTATGAATGTTATTTCAATTCTTGAATCAATGGCTACTTTTACATATATTCTGATTTTCCAAGCTTGTTCATCAAACATCACATCACTTTAAAAGTGCTCTTTACAACTCAGAAAAATTAATTTGACAATTAAATTATAGAAGATCTTTTTGTGGAATGTGAGACAGATAAAAACTGAGAAACCAGGGCTTCAGAACCAAAGATTTTAAGTAATCCAGTTACCCAGCTATTGTTCTTGACTATTCATTGTACATTTTTTGAAAATTTACTCTATAAGAGTTTATTCAATTGTTGATATAAGTAATCACCTACTTTGAAGGTGAACAATGATTTACTTATTCAATAATAAAAACAAAATACAAGTTTTATAAATTATTTACATAGTGATTCTTTATATTTATTGATAAAAATAAGTAGTAATTCAATTCTGGATTCCATCATATTTTCAAATATTGCATTCTTTTTCTTTCTATTTATTTGGCAGTTCAAAAGCAGTGTCACAAATATATAGAAGAGATACTATTTTAATGTTTGCATTGATTCTCTTGAGGAAGTACCACTACCTAGCCATACTTATGAGAGATTTTGAAAGCAAAGAGGTTTTTCTGGATTTACAAAGATTGAAAAATTTTTGGTAAATTTCGAACTTGACATTCGAACTGCGTAACCCTAAAAATATTCTAGAGTTTCAATAAGATGTGTGGTTAAAAACTAAATTTTATTTGGTCTGAGTAACTACAAAGTATGATAATGTTCCATATTGCCAGCACTGGAGAAAACAAGTGATGTTCAATTTATATAAAGCCACATGTATAGACTATGGGTGGCCATGGGAATGTAGAACACCTTATACCCAATGTTGTAACAACATGAAAAACAGATGATCGTGTGCATGCAATTGTCAGAGATAATACCAGGAACAAAATATTGAGTTAACAAGAATGTAATCATGCTATACTGGTCAAATGAATTGATCAAAGAAATAACACTATTAAATAAAAGGTTAAGGGGAATGTGTGTATTTGGCAGATTGGTAAGGAGACAGTATGAGGATGTGATCTGCAGAGTTAGGCTCAAGGTTTGCACAACAAAGAAAATATAGATAACTAGGAACAAGGCAAAGTAGACAAGCTACAACAATGGACAACTAGTCAACATCAGGAAGCTAAATTTTGACTTATTCTGAACATTTTCAAATAAATTCTTCCATTTAAGAAAATCAAAACAGACTTATTATACATGAATGAATCATACATATTTATAATTCTATCAGTGTGTTTCATATTTTGTACTTCCCATCAGCTTATAAAACTTATAATCTCCAGTGTATTAAAGTTTTCTATGTATTTACCAACCTACTCACCTACCTGCCAATCTATCTTTTTTTTTTAGTGACACACACTATGTACCAGGCTAAGCAATGAGAAATGCAAGGTATGTCTGGAAAAAGTCCATCTATTATTAAAATAATGAGAACTGTTTGCACAATATTGATTGTGCAAACCTGGCAGCCAAGAAGAGTGGATAGGAATGCACACGCATGAGTGATGACAACATCACTGTACTAATTAGTCGCAGCAGTAGGTGCTGTTGAGTGAGCACATGTCCTGTGTGACCATCACATTCGATGTGACTAAATGAGTAGAACAATGAATCTGCATTAAATTTTGCATTAAGCTTGAACATTCCTCCATGGAAACTACTTGGGTGATTCAGAAAGCCCCAGCTATGGGCAACTGGTGATTAGCAGTTTCATCGCCACAGTGTGCCTGTTCGAGCATGTCACATGCAGTCTTTTTGGCAAAATATCAAATCACCCAGGTAACTGAGCACCCCTGTAGCTCAGATTTGGTGCCCTTTGACTTCTGGGTTTTCTAAAACTAAAATTACTTTTGAAAGGGAAGAGAATGTAGACCATTGATGAAATTTAGGAAAATATGACAGGGCAACTCATGGCAACTGGGAGAACTGTGTAAAATCCCAAGGTTCCTACTTTGAAGGGGACTGAGGCATCATTGTCCTATGTGCAATGCTTCTTGTATCTTGTATCTTCTTCAATAAATGTCTCTACTTTTCATATTACATGGTTGTATACCTTCTGGACAGCCCTCACGCTTGCTTTCAAACATTTTATGTGACAATGTGACATTTACTATTATTACGGGCAACACAGGCATTAATTAAATCAACACACTTGTAAGGATATTATATCCAAAGAGTGCTAAATGTAATAACAGAAAAATATAGAAACCTATGGAAGAAAACTAAGTCTCAAATAGATGACATAATTTTCTAGTTAATAATAAAATGAGTTAACTTTTATTGAATGAAAAATAAGTATTGGGCATTGTGTTCGGTACTTTATATGTGTTAATCCATTTCTGCTACATGGCCTTCCTATCAGAAAGTCTTATATGATGATCCTATATAGGAGAAACTGAGGCAGAAAGATGTTGAGTAATTGGTTCAGTAAATCAGATTCCAGAGTTCATTCACTTAAGTATTAATGTAGCTGATAAATGATGAAGTCATGACCTAACTACAAAGCTTACTTTATTGAACAAGCTGAATTAGTCCATAAATTATAAAATAGGATGTTTTCTCATACTGGACTATGTAATTCAGTGTGCATGCAGCTGTCAAATGTATGATGAATATTTTGTAGAAGGTAGAAATAATAGGTTAGTTCATTTTATGGTGTTTTTTCAACAAAATATAGTGAAAAAAGTATGTTATTGTAGGAAAACAAAAGAAAATTTGAAGCCAGACACATTGGGACTTGCCTTTTGATTGTAGGTTAATCATTACTCTGTGAGTCTCTGTTTGCTCATCTTTAAAAAGGGGACCATGACACTAAAAGCAGCATTGGTTGTCACATTATGTGAAATAACATATAGTCAGGCAGGACCTGAATCTTGGTAATAAGCATTATTATTATCTGTTTCCCTCTCTCTCATGTATGTATGAGTGAGAGTCTAAACATTCTTCAGATATCCGCTGTTCCCAGGGAAATATATGTGAATAAAAATGTACTTATTACATTGCTACTTCCTGCAACATTTATGTTTTCTAAATATGCATGGATTAGTTTTCCTCACAAAACCACCAATTAGAGTCAAAAACTTTTAGATAAGTGAGGAGAAAAATATAAAATATCATAACAATTATTTCTTAGAGAAGTACAGTAAATATCCTCTATTTTCTCTATCACATTGCTTAATTTAATTTTATTTTTATTTTTAATAGTATATTTTATTGATTCTGTAATTACACTTGTCCCATTTCCTCCCTTTATTCCCCTCCACCCTGCACAACCCCTCCCAACCACATCCCCCCCACTTTAGTTCATGTCCATGGGTCATACATGTAAGTTCTTTGGCTTCTATATTTCCTATACTATTCTTTTTTTTAAGATTTTATTTATTTATTTTTTAGAGAGGGAAGGGAGGGAGAAAGAGAGAGAGAGAGAAACATCAATGTGTGGTTGCTGGGGTCGTGGAATGTAACCCTGGAATGTATCCTGACTGGAAATCGAACCTGCGACACTTTGGTTCGCAGCCCGAGCTCAATCCACTGAGCTACGCCAGCCAGGGCTATTTCCTATATTATCCTTAATCTCCCCCTGTCTATTTCCTACCTACCACTTATGCTAGTTATTCTCTACCTTTTTCCCCCTTCTCCCCCTCCCATCCCCTGCTGATAACCCTCTATGTGATCTCCATTTCTGTGGTTCTGTTCCTATTCTAGTTTGCTTAGTTTGTTTTTGTTTTTGTTTTAGGTGTGGTTGTTAATAATTGTGAGTTTGTTGTCATTTTACTGGTCATATTTTTTGTCTTCTTTTTCTTAGATAAATCCCTTTAACATTTCATATAATAAGGGCTTGGTGACGATGCTCAGTTTTTTAAATAAATAGAGACCCCAGCAGAATTAACTTTAAAAGGAGAACAATAATTTAAGATCCTTCATGAGAGACTGTCATTAATAAGGGAATTCCTTCAATTTTAGATAAAAATTCTGGATCTACTGGAATAATTCACTAACACAAAAAATGTTTAATTAGCACATACTATTCTATGTCCAGCACAGTGTAGCATGAAATAAAAGACAAACTGTTTTAATAGGCTGATGGTGTTGTCCCAGCCAGCCAGTCAGTTCCTGAAGGCACGTGGGATCATTCCTCCTTTATGTTTAACATGTGTGTACGTGGGCATCACTGCAGGCTTCACATTCCTAGTGTCAATCACACACGTCAGTGACATTATGGGTCACTTGTGTTTGTAAACAGTTTTGTTGCCCTATAACTCATATTTTTCCTCAGAGTCATTGATTGGTCCATTCAGAAACTTTTTTCTCATACATTTGAAAATGGAGATAATTTGTTCACTTTCAAAATGAAGATTCATTTATTGTTTTATGCTACCATTATGATTGAAGCTTTATTTGGTGCCAAGCTAGGCTATAAGGATAAAGACATGGATACTGAGAACAGAATATTTGAACTAATAAAGGGGTTGGCTTTATATAACTAAACATGTGTGTGTTTAAGTAATAATAGATCTGGGTATGTATTTAAGTAGAATCTAGCAGACTATCAATTAAATGTTAAAAGTTACAAAAATAATTATTTATATGTGTGTTTTAACAGAATTTATAGACAATCTGACTTTCAATACATAGTTATTTAAATAGCACCTAGTCATAGGAAAGCTTGAAATAATTATACATGATACTATACAATTAATGAATATTAAAATCTTACCCTGCAGGAAATATTCAGCAAAAAATAGGCTATAAGGTGAAAAAGAAACTTTGAAATACAACTAAAAAAATTGTCTCATTTGGGGGAGTGATTAATTACTGTTCTATGTAGGGCTTTTACTTCATCACTGAAAGTAACATTCACATGTGGTCTCAAAACAGTTGTAACACTTACTTTGCTCAGACCTGACTGGTCTGACATAACATTGAACTAGGAGCTATGGGTAAGTTGGAACAGGAGCACAAAGGATGAACAAGTTCTTGTCTTGCACAAAAATGAAACTAACTTTAATTTACTCAGAATAAATTGCTTCTTTCTTCTTTTGCATCAGCTCTTCCATTTTCTTATATTATAGCACTTAACAAATTACATTGATTTTTCTCTTTAAAGCTTCATAAATTCAACAAAACCCTGTAAGCTGCATATTTTTGTAAGAGCCATTCTTTGCCTGCTTCAGGGAGTTTAATCTGAATCAAGTAATTGTTGGGAGCTTGTCTCCTGTTATGACAGAAGAAAGATGTCTTATTGAAAGTAATTCTCATAAGTGAAAAGAAACAAATGGGTGTCAGGCATGCACATGGGGAAGTTATGGTAAGTCCTCTTTCTAAGAGGTGACCAGTCTCATTAGCTGTTGTGGACATATTTCTCTAAACCCCTAATGGGGTCAAAGCCCCCACATCATTAATTCTACAGAATTATAAAAATAGTAAAAATTATCTCATGACAGTCAACATGTGCATTAACAATTTTGTGTATATGTGTATATAGATATAACTACACCATACAATTGTTTGTAGATACATAGAAATTTTCTGGAAACATAGGAAACTGTTAATGGTGGTAATTTTAAGAAATGAGAATGAAAGATCAAGATAGAGGGAAAAGGAAATATTTTACTCTTTTACTTTATAGTCTTGTAGAGACTGAATATTTTATTCTGAGAGTGTGCAATTTTTATAATCTAAAAGTAGCATATAAAGTCATCAATGTAAAGATGTATAAAAGAAGAGAAAGTATGTCCCATAGATACCTTTATAACATCCACCCTTTTACGCTCACACATCATGTACTTATGTGTCTCATATATAACCACAAAGTTTCTTTACCTATATCTTTTGTAGTTTGTCATTAGATTAGAGCTTTTTATTGTCTATTGAAAATTGATTTTGCTTCCCTGGCCAGGTAGTTCAGTTGGTTAGACTATTGATCTGATACACCAAGTTTGCAGGTTCCATCTCTGGTCAGGGCACATACAAAAATCAACTAATGAATGCATACATAAGTGGAACAACATATTAATCTCTTATTATCTCTCTCAAATCAATAAATAAAATTTAAAATACATAAATAAAATAAAATTGACTTTACTATAAATGCCAGTTAAAGTCAGATCCAGTTGTTATAAATGTATTTTTTATTTAATTTGTTAAAAAAGGGACACTGTGATTTTTCTTCAAAAGTACATTTCTTCTGATCAGTTTCCCCAAAGCTTGTTTCACATCCTTGTTCCTCAGACTATAAATGATGGGGTTCAACATTGGGCTTACAAAAGTGTAGAAAACAGCAATGATTTTGGACTCTTCCACTGACTTGTCCATGGGAGGTCTAACATACATGCAGAACAATGTCCCATAAAACACAGTCACTGCCATTAGATGGGACCCACAGGTGGAAAAAGCTTTCCGCCTGCCTTCAGTAGAACGCATCTTCAGAATAGTGATGAGAATGAAGACGTAGGAGATGAGGATTATGAGGAGGGAGTTGGAAAGGTTAAATCCTGCTACCACAAACATGGATGTCTCCTTAATGAATGTGTCAGAGCAAGAGAGTCGGATGAGGGGTGGATCAGCACAATAGAAGTGATTAATGATATTGGAGCCACAGAAGGTCAAGCGGTATGTCCACATGGTTTCCATAAGGCCACTAAGGAACCCATAGATGTAGGGACCAGCAATCAGGCGAATACAGACACCATTCGACATCTTGCTGCTATAAAGCAAAGGGCTACAGATGGCCATGTACCTATCATAAGCCATCACGGCTAGCATGTAATATTCAGTAATCAGCATGGCAATGAAAAAATAACACTGGACTAAACAAGCAGCATAGGAAATGGTTTTCTTTTCTGATAAGAAGTTCACCAACATCTTAGGAGTCACATTAGTAGAATAGCACAAATCCAAGCAGGACAAACTGGCAAGAAAGAAGTACATGGGGGTGTGCAAGCGTGAATCTATCCTGATCAACACCAACATGCCAAGGTTCCCTCCAACAGTGATCAGGTAGATCACTAGGAACAGTGCAAAGAGGATGGGCTGAAGCTCTGGACGGTCTGTTAATCCTAAGAGGATAAATTCAGTCACCAAGGTGGAATTTTCTCTGAGCATTTTCTTAGGTGCCAGCGCTGCTCACTTAGATGAATTAAAATAAAGAAGTGATTGAGAAGTTTGCCATATGTTTCTTTCTCTCATTTTCCATTCACAGTCCCTCTCACACATCCCTATTATTAGACAGAGTCTGACACTGTAGGAGCTGGGACTTTAAGAAGGTCATGGCCCTTGTTACCTACATGTATAACATTCAGATGATTCTGAAAGAAAATGGCTCTTGTGATACCAACCTGTTTTGGAAAGCAGGAATTAGGACCCAAAGTCTGTCTAAAATGTATTGAACTACCACCTGCCACTTGCAGCTTACCATAAAATCATGCACTTTATCATTGAACTCAATGATGGTTCTGGACAAAATGATGATGTGCTTGGAAAATGGTTTTTTAGTCATTAATGGGGTGTGCATATTTAAAAATTCAGCCTCTGAGAACTGCACTCCCTATTGTATTAGAGAGCTCAAAATTATAGAGGTCTGAAGCAAATGTTCTAGGACCTGTTTGACTGCATTGTTCAAAAAATATAGGAGATTGTGTTATCCTATATAAATAGATCAAAGATAAGAACTCCAAATTTGGAAATAAAGTCCTATATGAATAACTGATGAAGAAATTTTCATTCTGAAAAATTTATATGAATAAAAGCAAGAAACACATAAAGATAAGTATCCAAAACTTATGTCATAGTTTCCTTTGCTTATCCATTCTTTTATTTTTTTTTATTTAACAAAAAGCATTTAAGGGATTTATAACCAACAACAGAATTTGGCAAATTTGACTTTAAGGCTTATGGTGGAACACAAATATGACTCTAAACTTTCCAATAACATATGTAAATAGTTCAGCCTTCTTTATTACAGAACTATAATGTCTAAAAGTTATAAAACAAAAACTAATGAATAGAGAATTATTCTTAGCACTAGAGTTCAGATGATGTTAATTATAATGAAAGGATTATACATTCAGATAATATTGATTATAATTATAGAATAAAATGAGAAATTATTGTGCCAGGCACCTAGGAAATATATTTTCATTATGGATTCTTAATGTTGTCATGTGTTATTTCACAAGTGTTACACTAAAGAAGGTAACGAGTCAAAACTCAAATGCCTGTGGGAGCCATATTAAACCATAAGAATGAGTAAACCGACAGTCTGGGTGAGAGTGAACTGAACTACAGAATGGTTCCCAGACTACGGCATCAGCAGCCACTCAGGCCAGTTGAATTTTTACTGTATGGTCATGTTGTCCCACATCCCAAGATCTTAAGACCTTTCAGTTTTAAAGAGTTATAAGAATTCATTATTTTTATGAGAAATCTAATCAAATACAGTATTGGCAAATAATTTTGTTTTTAAACTTATCTCAGGTGAATAGAAATTTCCCAGGATAGAACACTTGCTTTGTCTACTCTACCATCATGAACTCCAGCACCTTCTCCCTCTCTTGGTTTTCTAGCCCACAAACATAAGGGCAGGATGCATCACCTGATTACACTGTATAAACCTAAGTTGTGGATCATTTTACATTTTTCAGCTTCACACTAGTCAATCATCTACCAGTAAAAACTTATTAGAAAACAGTCTCTTTACCTTAATATAGTTGCTTTATTCTATAGACCTCAGAGCCTACTTACTCAGTATCAGACTTTGACTAAATAATTTCTGAAATTTCCATCATTTGTAACATCCTGACTCATCATTTATGTAGTTTCAAATCCTATACTCATTACTAATCATGTATTTTTAGTTAACATTAAATTTATCCCAAAATTTTCTTTCTCCAATAATTTAAAAAGAGATTTACAAAGTTCAGTGAGAATTTTGTTTTTGCTGCAATGAATATAATTATGCTTGAATTTTTCTCTCTTCAGAATTATTTGTCAAGGTTTTGTTGTTGATGAGGAAACTGTTATTTTCAATAAATAGTATTCTAAAAAATGTATTAGGTTGGCAAGTGCTTACTCCAATATGGTTATTTAATGTGCATTAAATTATTAAATAATAACTTAATGTTCATGCTATGTATAAAGTAAAATAATTAATATGAACACATAATTCCAATACAATTTTATATTTCCTAGTGATCAATCTAAATAACAAATGCTGAGAAATTACACTAATATTCACAGCTCCTTTTGTGGTCACCTGAGTCTAGCTCATGAGGATTCAAAGCTGAAACAAGAGGAGAAAGTGCAGGCATGGAAGTCAGAATTGTCATACCTACCTGACCCAGGAAAGGTTTCTCAGAGACACTAGTGGCCCAAGGAATGAGTTACTGGGAATGATTTACACCTGACTTGCAAATTGGAACTTTTATCCCTGAAGTAATTTTCAACACACCCTGAAAAAAATAATTGCAATGTTACGACAAGAGAAAACTCCAGGGAAATAATAATTCGTGTGGACTCACACTCATTAGAGTCTTGGGATGTGCAAACTGTGATTGCCTCAATTTGTAATCATTTTGAGCTGATTCCTGTGGGTGATCAGGAGTTTATTCTCATAAAATTTGTGTATTAAGGATCACATATATTCCAATCAGATCAGTAAAAATTAATAAAGATTTAAAATAATGACATGATTCATGGACTTTGCTGTTTCTGTGATGTTTACCAATCTGAATTGTTTTGTACAGCCCCTTCCATAAAATTACTACTGTTTGCTGAAATGATTTTCATGTATAGAATAAAGTGGTTAAATTTCAAAACCCAATGAGTAAAATGATTTGAACAAGATATCGTAATGAGTTGTAATGCAGGCGTTGGGTCTAGCAGTTTGAAACTAATATATTATGAAAAACCGAGTGAGCATGTAATTTATCAATATAAGATTTGTTCATACATGAAAAAAGAGTAAATGTGAAAATAGTATATCTATCTTTTCTTCCCATTACCAAGTATCCAATTATCTACTACAACAAAAAAAAATTGTAGTTATGTGAGATAATAGATGTGTTAACTAACCTTGTTGTAATAATAATTTTCAAATATATACCTTTGTAAGCTAAAGCAAGGTTATGTGTCAATAATATCTCAATAAAGCTGGAAAAATATTGGTCAATAAATTTTCGAGAATAAAATCATAAGGCTAGTTCTTTGATAAGAGTACTAAATTACAAATATATAACAATGAAATATCTTTTAGAGTCCCAGTGTATGGTCATTAACCACCTTCTGCTAAATAACCTGTAGATTAAAGAAAAAGTCACCAGGAAAACAAGAAAATATTATAAACTGGATATAAAAATAAGTAGCTTTTAGCTAAAACAATGTTTAGGTGAACTGTATAAACATTTATATGACAAAAAAGTAAGATTGGACATAATAATCCAAACATTCATGTAAAAAACTAGAAAACTCCAGTAAACAAGAAATTATTCTTTTCCAAGACCTGAGCTTATGGATCCAGTATTGCGATTCAAAGGAAAGAAGTAGAATCCTACAACTCAGAGGCCACAAACTAGATCCACAAATTCATGTCTAAGAAAGAATGCTCATTCTGGTCCACTGCCTACTAGCCACTACTGACTATTCCAAAGCACATCAACAGGAAACCATTATTATGACCTACAGTGTGTATGCTTTTACTTAGTAAGTTGGGGTAGAAGGTGTGTTTCTTAAAGAAGATGGTCATAAGAACAGAATAAATTCAAGGAACTAGGCTAACAGCATGTCCCTTCTGTCTACTATTGTAAATAACAAGACCACGCCAGTGTTCCAGGTTGTGACAGCAGAGAAGTTCCACTTAGAAAACTGCCCCTAGATTTGACCTGTCTGCAAATCATCTAGGATGTGGTTAAACCACAGATTTGGATGTTGTAGATCTGAGGTACAGAATGTGATGTCACATTTTTAAAAACCTTTGTGAGAGTCCTGTTGCTGCTAGCCCGAGGACCACACATTGAGGGGCAAGGGAGGAGACTATCAAATGCAGCTCGTTTTTACCCCAAACCTGAAGCTTGTACATGAGCTACGTGAAATACACCCACAAAGAACACCAAACTCGTCATCAAGATGCAAAGACATTTGAGCCAACAGTTTAGAGTTATGGTTTATTAGAAAGTGGAGGCATTGCCATCTTAGTGACCATATTTTGTCTGAGGACATTCTTCAATGCCCGCTTTACATCTTTGTTCTGCAAACTATAGATCAATGGATTAAGCACTGGACTTACAAAGGTGTAGAAGATGGCTATTATATTGGATTCCTCAACAGTCTTGTCTGTTGGTGGTCTCACATACATACAGAAGAGTGTCCCATAAAATAGGGTGACAGCCATCATGTGGGAAGCACAGGTGGAGAATGCTTTGTGCCTTCCCTCTGCTGATTTGATCCTGAGGATGGCAGCAATGATGAAGGCATAGGACACCAGGATGATGGTGAGGGAGCTGGAGAGATTGAAGCCAGCTGATATGAGCATGGTGTGCTCTTTGATGTAAGTGTCAGAGCAGAAAAGTTTGATGAGTGGTGGGTCAGCACAGTAGAAGTGGTTGATGATGTTGGATCTACAGAAGGTCAAGCAGAAGATCAAGATGGCCTGTAACAGGCCACCTGAGAAGCCATACACATAAGGAAATGTGGCCAAGCAGATGCACACCCGCCTGGACATTTTCACACTGTAGCGCAGAGGGTTGCATATGGCCACATAGCGGTCATAGGCCATGGCCGCCAGCATGTAAAACTCAGTGAGGAGGAACGCAATGAAAATGTAACACTGTGTAAAGCAGCCAGCAAAGGTGATGGTCTTCTTCTCTGAGAGGAAATTAGTCAGCATCTGTGGGGTGGCATTGGAGGTATAGCACAAGACAGCAAAGTCTAAGTTAGTGAGAAAGGAGTACATGGGCATGTGAAGGCGAGAGTCCAGTCTGATCAACACTATCATGCCCAAGTTGCCCAAGAGAGTGACCAGGTACACCACCAGGAACAGCACAAAGAGGAGAGGCTGGAGTTCAGGGTGACCTGTGAGCCCCAGGAGAACGAATTCTGTTATTTCACTGTCATTAGTGATGGGCATTTTCTGAGAGTCAGTGCCTGAACTTGAAACAAATGGAAATGGGGCAGACAGGAAGGCAGAGATCAGGTTACTGGTTATTGAAATTATTTTTCTCCAAAATTCATGTCATTTAAAAGGAATACTACCATAAACCAAATTTGTATTTTCACTGTCATTATTTTAATGTGCCTATATATGAATTACCATTATATTTCTATCTCTTATTTATACTTACACCAACAAGTATACCTATAGATAATATATTTATACCCATACTTTTGTCTGTATACCATGTAAAGGCATACATTAAAACCTACCAAAAGACACAGTATGCCAGGGGCTTATAGGTCACTTGGCTCAAACTCCAAAAACTCTTATATTAGGGTAAGCTCCATCTCAAACCTTGAAATGTCCTTACATTTGTGTGAGAAGACAATGTTGGCCTTTGTTGCTTCAGCTGAACCAGGGACAGGTCTATAAAATATTGTCCAGGGAGATCAACAGAACTTTTAATAAACCTAGCCAGGGAAATCAGTTAAAGTTCAAACTCTCCTACTGAAAAGAGAAAGGATTACAGGTACATATTTGTGGATGTGGGCTGGCGGGGGGGATAATTTGGTAAGCCTCAGTTTAAAATTTTAACACAATTTTTTATTCACTGAAAGAAAATAAAAATACCAAAACTTACTTCTGATTCTGATAAGCACTGTTTTCTCAACCTCCGAATAGGGAACTTTCTTGATGCCTCTCGAAGCTGTAAAAGGTAGTCCCATTTATATCCAGCTGTGGGAGGTAGGGACCTGCTCTTAATGCAAATCTCAGGAGGACTTAAAAGTATCAGCAATGACTGTTACATTGGGAATCACCCCTCCTAGGTTTAATTGGAACACTCTGGGATCAGAAAGCTAATTATATGCATCAGTCATAGGTTCCAATTTATTTTCAAATTGAAGTTTACATTCAGTATGACTCTGTATTAATTTCAGATGTACAGCAAAGTGGTTAGACAATCATGTACTTTACAGAGTGGTCCCTCAGATGCTTCAAGTACCCACCTAGCCCCATATGTAGTCATCTCCATATTATTGACTATGGCCCCTGTGCTGTAATCTACATCTCTGTGAATATTCTGCAACTACCAATTTTTACTTCTCAATGCCTTCACCTTTTTCACCCAGTCCCCCAAACCTTGTCCCCTCTGCCAGCTGTCAGCCTGTTCTATGTATCTGGGAGTATGTTTCTGTTTGTTTATTTTGTTCACTAGACTCCGTACAGGAGTGAAATCCTGAGGTATTTGTCTTTCTCTAATTGGCTTACTTCATTTAGCCTAATATCCTCTAGATCAAGGGTGTCAAACTTATTTTCACTGGAGGCCGCATCAACCTTGCAGTTGCCTTCAAAGCGCTAAATGTAATTTTTGGACTATGTAAATGTAACTATTCCTTAACAGTTAAGCCAGAGCTCAACACTGCCCCTGGGTAAAAAAAAAAAAAAAGGTGCCAGCCAGGATAAAACAAGGTGGAGGGCCAGATTCGTCCACAGGCCTTGTGTTTGCCACCTATGCTCTAGATCCATCCTTGCTGCCACAAAAGTTAAGATTTCTATAGTTTTCATAATTTCAAATTTACTATTTGCCCTAAGAGCTCTGCAGAAGGCACACAAACAGATATCATCTTGAAATTTTATGATGATATGATTTTTATCTTTTCTATTTCATTTATACTAAAAGTATCTAACCTCCTAAAATCCAGACCTCTTAACAAAATCCTTTATGCTGAACATCAAGTCTTGGAAAAAATCTGCCATGAGAAAGATTGAGCAACTCAGGGTCATTGGCAAACATATCAGTGAGCATTTCACATGTGCGGACACTTTTATGTAGGTAGTTTGACTGATTTCCTAATTTAATCCTAAGAAGTAGGATCTTCATCCTGAACTTTCAACTAAAGAAACAGATGCAAAACTAAAAGAACAGTGATGGATTAATTTAATCAGTGCCACAGAGCCAGTAAGTGACAGGATAGGATTTGAAGTCCTGTTTTCATAAACCAGGTTGACTATATTTTCAGTTATAGGCAGATGTCATTTCTCAGCCTGCAGTCACAGTTTGTCCCTCCCTTTCTCACCACTGTTTAAACATTCTCTTAGTTCGCCTCTAATCATAGCTTTCCTTTTTCTCGTCAGATTCAAGTGGGTCCTGGTAACCAGAAAAGGCTCAAATTGAAGGGAAGCATTCTTTAGACAAGATATTCAAAGCACAACCATAAAGAAAAGATTCATAAATTTGAACTGTGTTAAAATGAAAAATTCTGTGCCACCAAACATATCATCCACAAAAATAAAATTCAAACCACAAACAGGTTAAAGATATTTGCATTGTATGTATTATTAAAAGATTAGTTCCTGGTACAGAATACATAAGAAGCTATTACAAATGTAGGAAATAAAGATGAAATAATTCAGCTGGAAATTGGGCAAAGAATAGGGACATACAACAAAAAAAGACACATCTTCAACTTTCATCAAAAGCATTTGAAAATACTTAGCTGTACTTGTAATGACAACCCAAAAAGTTATACAAGAAATGGAATCCATTTTGCACCATAATACTAGAAAACATTTTAATAATCTGACAACAATAGGGTATGGCTAAAGTAGATTTACACTTGTTTATATGGAAAAATAATACAATAATTAACGAATAGTAATCCAAGAATAAACTGTTTCACATACTCAAACTGTAAACCTACTTTTGTCCCACCCTATACTGTATTGACAAGAATGTGGAGAAAAGGGCAGTCTCACACACATTGCTGGCTGACAATAAATTGGTAAAGCAATTTGGCTATATCTTGTAAATTTAATGATGTGAGTATCATATAACCCAGAAATCACCATCCTCATTACACACATCAGGGGAACTCTTGAACTGGTACATATTCAGAATTCTTATTGCCACAAGAAAATTTATTGCCGACTTTCATAAAATAAGGAACTGGAAAAATCTAATTGCCCATCAATAGTAGAATGGATAAATATATGATAACATATTTATATATTGACATAGACATTATTAGTGAAAAATACTGCTACATGACTCAGCATGCATAAATCTAAGAATATTTAATGTGAACTAAAATAATTTCAGAAAGACACATATCCTGATTTCATTTACATCAAGTTTTAAATCTAGTAAAACATTATTATATAATTCTGTGGATACATAAACACCTAGAAAATGTTAAAAGTCTACATAGGGAAAATAAACATTAAATTACATTAGAGTTCAATACAGGAACTGGGAAGAAGAACAAAATCAACCAGGGAGGACTTGATTTTAGAATATCTGAGTATGTGAAATATCAGAAACAAAAGTAGCATGGTGTGAGGACTTAATAATGATCACTTATGTTTACACAGTGGTCTTTCTACTATTCTGTTTCTGATTATATGTTAAAAATGGTACATAATTTGGAGATGTATATCGGTTTAAAAAATACTAAAAGACATTTAGTGTTTCATGAAAGACCGTACAAATGAAGATTCCACTGGACCAATACTATCATTCTAAATTTTTTTCTTAGAGTAATAACCTAAAATACCCAGGAATCTTTACTGCTATATGACTTGTTAAAGGCAAAAAATTCACTTCCTATGGTTGAGAAGTTTCTGAGTATAGCCTGGAAATCATTAAGCACTATAAAACTCTAACAAACTTTTATTATTCTAGCACCATCTGATAGTTCTGCCTTTTACAACTTTTTAAGAGTAAGAGTATTATAGATGGGAACATCCAGTTTTAGTTGACTTTAAGGATCAATAGCAATACCTCCTAGTATTGTCTTTGAATTTCTACGCATTACTTTTTTTTCACTCATTGACATGATAACTAAGATTATTCCAAGTTCAATATGTGAATTACAAAACACAACACTCAATAACAAATAGTGATTTATTCAAGTGCTTATTAATTGGTCAGACAATAAGATGTATTGCACACCTAAGACCAGAATGTTTAATTTACTTAACAAACAATTTATTTTGGATAACTTTTCTGAATGCTTCTTTA